>NC_059203.1:24586996-24711996 GCF_020615455.1 Coregonus clupeaformis
GTTGGCTATTAAAGGTGACGTGTAGGTTAACTGTTAGGTTGTTAAAGGTGACGTGTATGCTAACTGTTAGGCTATTAAAGGTGAGATGTAGGTTAACTGTTAGGCCGTTAAAGGTGATGTGTAGGTTAACTGTTAGGCTATTAAAGGTGAGGTGTAGGCTAAGGTCGCGTTCCCCTGCTCAGACGTTGCATGCATTAACCAATGGTTGCGTGCCACGTCATCGACTGTGCAGTCGGGCATCAGATTGCTGTAACATATGATATGATATGGTTAGCTGATATGTAAAATACCTATCCAGGCGTTGTAAGATCTGGCATGGTCAGCAACATCTGAGCAGGAGAACACGACCTAACTGTTAGGCCATTAAAGGTGAGGTGTAGGCTAACTGTTGGGCTATTAAAGGTGAAGTGTAGGCTAACTCTTAGGCTATTAAAGGCCCAATGCAGAAATTTTTATATCCATATCAAATCATTTCTGTGTAACAATTAAGTAACTTACTGTAATAGATTTACATTTAGCAAAAAACTATTTCTCAAGCAAGAATTTTGCTAGGACTGTCTGGGAGTGGTCTGAGTGGGGAGGGAAAAACTAAAAACTAGCTGTTATTGGCAGAGAGGTTTGGAACACTTTGTTATTGGTCTATTAACCAATTTACCACATGGTGATGTCACCATGGCAAGCCGAAACTCCCGTCCATGCAAAACCTGCTGATTAGAAGGTCCTGTGTAGATTGTATTTTCAACCAGCAACTATCAGGAAATAACACTGATACATTTTATTTTACACTTTTACAATGTTCGTTTCAGCAGTTGTTGTACAATATGATACAAAACAGGAAAAACACAATTTAGTGCTGAGCTACAGTGGGGAAAAAAAGTATTTAGTCAGCCACCAATTGTGCAAGTTCTCCCACTTAAAAAGATGAGAGAGGCCTGTAATTTTCATCATAGGTACACGTCAACTCTGACTGACAAATTGAGAATTTTTTCTCCAGAAAATCACATTGTAGGATTTTTTATGAATTTATCTGCAAATTATGGTGGAAAATAAGTATTTGGTCACCTACAAACAAGCAAGATTTCTGTCTCTCACAGACCTGTAACTTCTTCTTTAAGAGGCTCCTCTGTCCTCCAGTCGTTACCTGTATTAATGGCACCTGTTTGAACTTGTTATCAGTATAAAAGACACCTGTCCACAACCTCAAACAGTCACACTCCAAACTCCACTATGGCCAAGACCAAAGAGCTGTCAAAGGACACCAGAAACAAAATTGTAGACCTGCACCAGGCTGGGAAGACTGAATCTGCAATAGGTAAGCAGCTTGGTTTGAAGAAATCAACTGTGGGAGCAATTATTAGGAAATGGAAGACATACAAGACCACTGATAATCTCCCTCGATCTGGGATCTCACCCCATGGGGTCAAAATGATCACAAGAACGGTGAGCAAAAATCCCAGAACCACACGGGGGGACCTAGTGAATGACCTGCAGAGAGCTGGGACCAAAGTAACAAAGCCTACCATCAGTAACACACTACGCCGCCAGGGACTCAAATCCTGCAGTGCCAGACGTGTCCCCCTGCTTAAGCCAGTACATGTCCAGGCCCGTCTGAAGTTTGCTAGAGTGCATTTGGTTGATCCAGAAGAGGATTGGGAGAATGTCATATGGTCAGATGAAACCAAAATATAACTTTTTGGTAAAAACTCAACTCGTCGTGTTTGGAGGACAAAGAATGCTGAGTTGCATCCAAAGAACACCATACCTACTGTGAAGCATGGGGGTGGAAACATCATGCTTTGGGGCTGTTCTTCTGCAAAGGGACCAGGACGACTGATCCGTGTAAAGGAAAGAATGAATGGGGCCATGTATCGTGAGATTTTGAGTGAAAACCTCCTTCCATCAGCAAGGGCATTGAAGATGAAACGTGGCTGGGTCTTTCAGCATGACAATGATCCCAAACACACCGCCCAGGCAACGAAGGAGTGGCTTCGTAAGAAGCATTTCAAGGTCCTGGAGTGGCCTAGCCAGTCTCCAGATCTCAACCCCATAGAAAATCTTTGGAGGGAGTTGAAAGTCCGTGTTGCCCAGCGACAGCCCCAAAACATCACTGCTCTAGAGGAGATCTGCATGGAGGAATGGGCCAAAATACCAGCAACAGTGTGTGAAAACCTTGTGAAGACTTACAGAAAACGTTTGACCTGTGTCATTGCCAACAAAGGGTATATAACAAAGTATTGAGAAACCTTTGTTATTGACCAAATACTTATTTTCCACCATAATTTGCAAATAAATTCATTAAAAATCCTACAATGTGATTTTCTGGATTTTTTTTTCTCATTTTGTCTGTCATAGTTGACGTGTATCATAGGTACACGTCAACTATGACAGACAAATTGAGAATTTTTTTCTCCAGAAAATCACATTGTAGGATTTTTAATGAATTTATCTGCAAATTATGGTGGAAAATAAGTATTTGGTCACCTACAAACAAGCAAGATTTCTGTCTCTCACAGACCTGTAACTTCTTCTTTAAGAGGCTCCTCTGTCCTCCAGTCGTTACCTGTATTAATGGCACCTGTTTGAACTTGTCATCAGTATAAAAAACACTTGTCCACAACCTCAAACAGTCACACTCCAAACTCCACTATGGCCAAGACCAAAGAGCTGTCAAAGGACACCAGAAACAAAATTGTAGACCTGCACCAGGCTGGGAAGACTGAATCTGCAATAGGTAAGCAGCTTGGTTTGAAGAAATCAACTGTGGGAGCAATGATTAGGAAATGGAAGACATACAAGACCACTGATAATCTCCCTCAATCTGGGATCTCACCCCGTGGGGTCAAAATGATCACAAGAACGGTGAGCAAAAATCCCAGAACCACACGGGGGGACCTAGTGAATGACCTGCAGAGAGCTGGGACCAAAGTAACAAAACCTACCATCAGTAACACACTACGCCGCCAGGGACTCAAATCCTGCAGTGCCAGACGTGTCCCCCTGCTTAAGCCAGTACATGTCCAGGCCCGTCTGAAGTTTGCTAGAGTGCATTTGGTTGATCGAGAATAGGATTGGGAGAATGTCATATGGTCAGATGAAAACAAAATATAACTTTTTGGTAAAAACTCAACTCGTCGTGTTTGGAGGACAAAGAATGCTGAGTTGCATCCAAAGAACACCATACCTACTGTGAAGCATGGGGGTGGAAACATCATGCTTTGGGGGTGTTTTTCTGCAAAAGGACCAGGACGACTGATCCGTGTAAAGGAAAGAATGAATGGGGCCATGTATCGTGAGATTTTGAGTGAAAACCTCCTTCCATCCGCAAGGGCATTGAAGATGAAACGTGGCTGGGTCTTTCAGCATGACAATGATCCCAAACACACCGCCCGGGCAACGAAGGAGTGGCTTCGTAAGAAGCATTTCAAGGTCCTGGAGTGGCCTAGCCAGTCTCCAGATCTCAACCCCATAGAAAATCTTTGGAGGGAGTTGAAAGTCTGTGTTGCCCAGCGACAGCCCCAAAACATCACTGCTCTAGAGGAGATCTGCATGGAGGAATGGGCCAAAATACCAGCAACAGTGTGTGAAAACCTTGTGAAGACTTACAGAAAACGTTTGACCTGTGTCATTGCCAACAAAGGGTATATAACAAAGTATTGAGAAACTTTTGTTATTGACCAAATACTTATTTTCCACCATAATTTGCAAATAAATTCATTAAAAATCCTACAATGTGATTTTCTGGATATTTTTTTCTCATTTTGTCTGTCATAGTTGACGTGTACCTATGATGAAAATTACAGGCCTCTCTCATCTTTTTAAGTGGGAGAACTTGCACAATTTGTGGCTGACTAAATACTTTTTTCCCCCACTGTATTAAAGGTGATGTGTAGTAGTTATCACTTACAGGTGTGGGGTGTCCCTCCAGGTTGGACTCCACCTGGCACAGAGAGAGCAGCTCACTCTCCTTCAGGAAGCCAGTCTCTGTCCACATGGAGTACAGGGCCGGGGCGGCATGACCCTGAGGAGAGGAACAGACATGTTACTATAGTACTATAACAAAACCTATAACATTATTACACAACCACAATATAACCATATTACTAGGAAGAGTAAAATATACTATTGCTGCTTGCCAGCCATTTAATCATACATATGCCTATGGCAATTGCAGACCAACTGTAATATCTATGAAAAATCCATTACAAGCCACAACACAGCCATAAAGAAGCAGATTTTGACCGGTATATGACCTTTATCCAACCAAAACAGTGGTGGTGAACTGGAGGTCAAATCAGTTAAATAAAATGTAAAACTTCAATTCAATACAACTTCAATACAACTTTATTCATCTAAGGTGTCTCACCTTAGAGAGGATGAAGCGGTCGTTGTTGATGTTCTTGGGGTCTTCTGGGCGGTACTTCATTGTGTTGAAGAACAGGACAGACATGATTTCTGCCACACTGCAGCATGATGTAAGGTGCCTGGGAGACCAGGGGTAGGAGCAGGGAGGGAGGTTACAGACAGGTTACAACAAGCTGGACACACAGTGTCTCTCTCTCTCTGTCTCTCTCTCTCTCACACACACACACACAAAAAAAACTTTTAAAAAAAACAGACAGACCACTTTATAAACTCATAAACTATCAGAATTGACACAGAGCCTATAACTGGATTCGAAGTGGCTCAGTCTAAAGTCTGAGCTTGCCAATTAAATCTTAGGGCACAATGCGGAAAGATGGGTAACACTATTTAGAGTGTATTAGTCTATCCAAAATACGGATGAGGGGGCCATGCTCAAACCGAGATGCCCCATTGGCTCTCTCTCTCTTTATCCCAATTACAGTGACGTCACCATCAGAGGGGTAAACCCATCCCTTGCAAAGCGCCAGTTCAGGTCACGGTCACAACACAGACCTATCCCTGCTGTGACAAGCCTAACGGGATGCTGGGGAGAGATGGGGAACATTTTGGCTTCTGTGCGCGCGGAGTCAGACGATCAGTCAGAGGGCGTCACCGGGTTTATAACGGTTACCTTCCATCTCCAGCCAGCAACATACTTAACATAACGACTGAGGCATAATCTAAAAATCTTCTGTTGAAGGAATAGATGCTCTTAAAAAAAAATGAAAATTCTGTAAAGAACTGCGTAAATCTAGATGCTCTAAAATCTCAACTCAAATGCTGGCAAGTAGCCTAGCCTAACCAAAAAAAACACACTTGACTTTCCCCAGTAACGAAATGCGTAGAGGGGTTTTCTCCCAATCAGCGACTGCATGGCGGTTGCTTATATTGTCTAGGCTGTGTGCGCGCTTGGTCTATTTGTGGATAGGCTACGGTCGAAGGATGGAGCCACAATGGAATGAGTGGATGCTGTAGTTTGTGTATGTGCGATAGATAATGATTGATAGCTTACTCAAATAGACTTGGGATTTCCCCCACAAAAATCTAAATTAAATGTGTTCTGTTCTTTACATAATTACTTTTTGTGCACTTGTTTGCACACGGGATCTTTATTTAATACAATAATAAGCTATAATAATAAACTTCAATTGGGTGTTCACACAATAAGATGAATTGCTGACTAATTATTATTAATATTTATTGACCAACATCCCAGACAGGTTCATCACCATGCGCTTTGTTCTGTGCTAACAAACTGACGCGCAAACTCCGAGTCGCTCCTCCGTCGCTTACTCGCGTAGTTAGACAGATGAAGACGCAATATAATTTCCCCAGATGCATGAGATAATTCTAGACACTACAGCAAAAGGAATCCTTTCAAGAACCGATGTTGTTCACAATAGAACATGTCTAATAACGAAAGAAACGAAAGAACTGCATGTTGAGCCACAATGGCCATATAATCAATTTTGCTCAATAGACATATAATGCGTATAAGTATACAGCGTTCTGCAATTTAAAGATATAAGCAGATCAAGTATCACAACTATCTCTGAAGGACTCCCATTATCATACACCCCGTTTCTGTTTCATTCATTCATTCTCCGTAGCTCAAACAGAACAAAGAGAGAACATGCGGTTCCCTTTGCATTTCACATGGATGTGTGTGTGTGTGGACATGTTTGACCAGAAGTCCCCACAAGTATAGTAAATAAACACAATTTTGACCAACTGGGTACATTTTGCTGGTCCCCACAAGGAAAGGGGCAATTTCTAGGGGGAAGGGGAATTAGGGTTAAAGGTTAGGGTTAGGTTTAGGGTTAAGGTTAGGTTTTAGGGTTAAGGTTAGGGTTAGGGTAAGGGTTCGTTTTAGGGTTAGGTTTAGGGTTAGGGTTAGGGGTTAGGGAAAATAGGATTTTGAATGGGAATCAATTGTGTGTCCCCACAAGGTCAGTAAAACAAGACTGTGTGTGTTTTGTGTGTGTGTGTGTGTGTGTGTGCTATTACGTTTCCATGTGTTTATGTGTGCACCTGTGTGTATGAATTAGTCTTTATACACTCTTCCCTAGATTTACGACTGTGCAATCTGTGTGTGTGTATTTTTATGCGTGTGTGTGTATTTTTATGTGTGTGTGTATTTTTATGTGTGTGTGTGTGTGTCTGTGTCTGTGTCAGTTTGAGTGAAAGGGTCTTACCCACTGCCGGTTGCGGTGGTAGCCTTAATGCAGTTGATTCGGAGGCGGTTGGCAATGTTCCTGAGCGCCTGCACCGTCTGCTGGTCGGGTTTGTGGTAGTCTTCCATGAAGGCAAAATGTCAAAGCACCAAAAGAACCAAAGTGGACTAGACTGCACAGAGGCTGGGCTGTGTGTGTGTATGTGTGTGGGGGTTGGCAGAGGGAGCCCTGCTCGT
Organism: Coregonus clupeaformis; assembly: GCF_020615455.1. Taxonomy (NCBI): domain Eukaryota; kingdom Metazoa; phylum Chordata; class Actinopteri; order Salmoniformes; family Salmonidae; genus Coregonus; species Coregonus clupeaformis. The sequence continues at coordinate 24,593,808 of NC_059203.1, forward strand.
GTGTGTGAGTGGCAGAGAAAAGTGGGAGAGAAAGGAGGAGAGGCAGGATTTATCCCTAGCGAGAGTACACACACACGTACGTACACACTCACACACACAGAAGCAGAAGGAGGAGGAAGAGGAGGAAGAGGATGAGACTAGTGGTGTGGGCTGGGTCTGAGTCCTGAGGTCAAGTGGCACTCTATGCTGGCTAGGACAGGGCGCGTGCATGAGTGTGCAAGGAAGGGTTGTGTTAGGGGTGTGTGTTAGAAAGAGAGAGAGAGAAAAAGGAGGGGAGGTCATCTGCCCATATAGGGAGAAGGAAAGGGGGGGCGGGGTCTGCCCACAGTTGAAGCGTCTGCCCACAAATGTCTTTGGCTTCAACGTCTAAACTCATTACCAGATTTGAGATATGTGAGTCTTGTCCTTTGTTCCTGTCAACCTCAGTGTGTGCCTCGTCGATCGTGCCTTTGTTTTGTGTGCTTCATGTAACATAGATGAAGATGTACATGTCTATGTGTGAAGAGAGAGAGAGACTAACAGAGAGAAAGAGAGAGAGAGAGGTAGGCTACGCTATAGAGAGAAAGTTAAATAATTTAAGTGGCACGCCAAGATTTAAAGGTTTAATTTGTTTAATATGATCCCCACTGAGGCTCTCAGGTCACGCGCGAGAGAGAGAGAGAGAGAGAGAGAGAGAGAGAGAGAGAGAGAGAGAGAGAGAGAGAGAGAGAGAGAGAGAGAGAGAGAGAGAGAGAGAGAGAGAGAGAGAGAGAGAGAGAGAGAGAGAGAGGATGAGAGAGAGAGAAAGAAGAGAGAGAGGAAGAGAGAGTGAGAGAGAGAGAGAGAGAGAGAGAGAGAGAGAGAGAAGAGAGAAGGGGATGAGAGAGAGAGAGAGAGAGAGAGAGAGAGAGAGAGAGAGAGAGAGAGAGAGAGAGAGAAAGAGAGAGAGAGTGAGAGAGAGAGTGAGAGAGAGAGAGAGAGAGAAAGAGAGAGAGAGAGAGAGAGAGAGAGAGAGAGAGAGAGAGAGAGAGAGAGAGAGAGAGAGAGAGAGAGAGAGAGAGAGAGAGAGAGAGAGAGAGAGAGAGAGAGAGAGAGAGAGAGAGAGAGAGAGAGAGAGAGAGAGAGAGAGAGAGAGAGAAAGAAAGAAAGAGGATGAGAGAGAGAGAGAGAGAGAGAGAGAGAGAGAGAGAGAGAGAGAGAGAGAGAGAGAGAGAGAGAGAGAGAGAGAGAGAGAGAGAGAGAGAGAGAGAGAGAGAGAGAGAGAGAGAGAGAGAGAGAATTGTTTTATTTATTTCTAAGAGCCTCCTGTCTCACATCACACACATCACTGAGCACTGGTCTGGTGTCATCCACACACACACACGTTTGTTTTACTATCCTTGTGGGGACCAAACAATTGTGACCCCTTTCAGGAAACTAGGCGCATGTCGCACGTCACTACTTCACAGGAGAGCCATTTAAATGTAAACGTTTTTTTTTAAATAACAATGTGTTTTTTGGCAGGAATGCCTTCTGGAACATGTGAACTTTCATGTGCCTTAATAACAAATGGGTATGCCATCTGTAAATACAAATAAAATTGTTAAATTATGAGCCTAGTTGGTTTAGCCACTGAAAAAGACAGCAACCTTCACGCTAGCCATGATTGGCTGAGATAATGAGTGGGCTGGACAAGCCAAGAGATGAGTTTGGATTGGTCTGCCATGTAGCGTGCTTCTGTCTATAACATAGGACACTGTGTTCTTTTCCCCAACACATCCATGCAACATAACCTCATGGAATTAATGACAAATCATCTGCACAGTGCTACCCCAGCCACTAACCCTCTCCATCAGACTATCCTGTGTGTTTGTAGTCAGAGCAAAAGTCATGGAATAATAACAGGGTCCCGCTGTTAGAGAATCTTTGCCTCATTATTTTATATTGATCTAATTAGGATATGTGATTAGGAAACGTTCTCTCTTCCCTACAGTCAAATCGATAGCTTTTCAAACTTGTTTAAAACAAGTATATGCAACAGGTGTGCAATTTATTTGCTCAACTGTAAATGGAAAAGAAGAAAGGATCATTTCTTATTCAAAGTTATTATAACTATTGCTTTTCTCAGAGTGTAACATTTATAATTTCTGATCTCTTATTGCATATGAACTAATATGAATTACAATTACATTGAGCTATTGGTTGATTTATTATATATTCTGAAAGTAAACTATAAGTTTTCATTCCCTAATTTTCCACATGTGCAGTAATATTGCAGCTCCATTGCTGGTAAAGTGGGGATTGGGAGGCTGTGTACTGTACAATCCCCAACTGTAGACAGGTGATTTACGTGGTGGGTTATACCTCCACTTGGTGGACAGGCTGTAGAAGTACACCTGACCTGTTTCTGACGGGCAACACTTACTCTGCAGCTGCATGCTTCTCTATATCAGTCAGGGTTTCGTAAAAAATGTATGTGCAGAATATGTATTTGTATAGTGTGCTTGTGTGTCTGAGTGTGTCTAAGTAAGTGTATGTGTGCAGATTTCGTCTGTGTATTGTGTGTATGTGTGTGTATCTCTGTGCCCGCCTGCACATAATTATCTTTGTGCCTGCCGTGTGTGTAACAACGTGTGTGTGTCAAATGCATCAGAGCTAATGGCGGACTGATGCAACTGCACACAAAGATTAGCGTTGACTCCATCTGGAGTCTGCTTCATGGCATAGTCCAGAATAGACCACTGAGCTACAGGGAAGAGGGGTAATCGTAAAGCAGAGATAATGTAAAGCATCAGTTTTCACACACTCACATAATAGTATAAATGCATGTGTATAAACAGTCAGTTTACACAAATAAACTCTCTCTCTCTCTCTCTCACACACACACACACACACACACACACACACACACACACACACACACACACACACACACACACACACACACACACACACACACACACATACATACACACACACACATACACACACACACACACACAGTACATAATGTTAACCACCAGAGGCCACTGTCTCCCCATAAGAGTCTGCTGTGTGCTACAGAGACACCAAGGGCCAGTTTCCCTGGACCCAGATTAAGCATAGTCCTGGACTAAAAACCATTCTCAATGGAGATCTCTATTGTGTCTGGGAAACCAGTCCCTAGAGTATGAACCTACCACAGACTAAAAGATGGCTCAAATTTGTAGTGTAATATTGTATGCATAAAACAATGAATTATACAATATAGTGCTTTGCTGTGAAAACTAACTCCACATGAAAGTTGGTGTATGGCTGCCCATAGATAGTAATGGCTTGATATACAGTACTCTGTGTGTCGATATGGTTGGGTTACGTTTCATAAGGAAGGACTGAAATGGATTGATGATTAGGTAGACAGGGGTGTCTGTGTGTTTAACTGGTGCTCGAAACACAAGGGTGTGACAGTGCTGGGCACTTCCAACCCCCATAAGCAACGCCACAAGTCAGTGTGGAATTTGAGCACCACATAAAATTGTGTTGGGTAAGCATAAGACTTGATTGGGAAAGAAAAGGGACTGCGGTTGAGCACTGAGCAGGTTATTAAGGCTGTGCTCCTGTTTTATACTATATGTACCTGTGTTTCCTCTTCTGTCACTAGGATCACTGGAGCCTGACTCTCGCTGTCCCTCCAGTGTCCAGATCCCGGCTCAGGACTGCTCCTTATCCCAGCCGTGTCATCACCCTGCATCCCATGCCCTCTGCAGCCAGCTAAGACGTCATCACCCTGCATCCCCTGCCCTCTGCGTCCAGCTGTGATGTCATCACCCTGCATCCCCTGCCCTCTGCGTCCAACTGTGATGTCATCACCCTGCATCCCCTGCCCTCTGCGTCCAGCTGTGATGTCATCCCCCTGCATCCCCTGCCCTCTGCGTCCAACTGTGATGTCATCACCCTGCATCCCCTTCCCTCTGCAGCCAGCTGTGATGTCATCAACCTGGATATTCTGCCCTCAGCATCCAGCTGTGATGTCATCACCCTGCATCACCTGCCCTCTGCAGCCAGCTGTGATGTCATCACCCTGGATCCCCAGCCCTCATCAGCCAGCTGGGATGTTATCAACCTGCATCCCCTGCCCACTGCCATCTCAGAGCCACAGTGATGCCTCCCTACACACACAAACACACAGACACAAATGAATTAACGAATGAATGCACACAGACACGCACACACGCACGCACACACACACGCACACATACACACACACACAAACACTCATACCACCACCACTCTCCACCCTCACTGCTTCAACCCCCACCACTCTCCACCCTCACTGCTTCAGCCCGCCAACCTCCAACCCCCCACCAACACCACCCCCACCGTTCTCCAGCCTCCCACACACCAACACTGTCCTCCTCTCCCACTTCCACAGTAACTCCTCTGGGCTCCTGAGTCCCGTCAGAAAGGTTTTCCTTCAAAGAGACCCACAGGTGCCAACCAATCGGAGCCTGAGAACGGGGGCGCCACATGACAAAAGGGCAGCCAATCCAAGAAGCCCACAGATATGCACTTCCTGGAGGGAATGTACATTGAGAGAGCATGAATGTTTCTATTTTTACTCACTCTGGCAGAAAAAGAGAAGCTGGAGAACCACTTTTAAAACAATGCCTTAATACAACACAGAGGAACAAAACGACTAGGCCCTGGAATAGCACTGAACAAGTGTACTGCTGGGCTCTTCTGATTAATGGGCTGTAGATCAGCACAAAAGAAGTATGAATAATACTCGCACTCACACACACGCACACACACTCTCACATACATTAATTAACCAATTAATATTCTCTTATTCATACAGTGCCTTCAGAAAGTATTCATACCCCTTGACTTATTCCACATTTTGTTGTGTTACAGCCTGAATTCAAAATGGATTTAAAAATAATATAATCTCACCCATCTACACACAATACCCCATAATGACAAAGTGAACGTTTCAGAAATATCTAATTTACATACAGTAACAGTCAAAAGCTTGGACACACCTACTCATTCAAGGGTTTTACTTAATTTTTTACTATTTTCCACATTGTAGAATAATAGTGAAGACATCAACACTACGAAATAACATATATGGAATCATGTAGTAACCAAAAAAGTGTTAAACAAATCAAAATATATTTTATATTTGCGATTCTTCAAATAGCCACCCTTTGCCTTGATGACAGCTTTTCACACTCTTGGCATTCTCTCAACCAGCTTCACCTGGAATGTTTTTTCAACAGTCTTGAAGGAGTTCCCACATATGCTGAGCACTTGTTGGCTGCTTTTCCTTCACTCTGCCGTCCGACTCATCCCAAACCATCTCAATTGAGTTGAGGTCGGGGGATTGTGGAGGCCAGGTCATCTGATGCAGCACTCCATCACTCTCCTTCTTGGTAAAATAGCCCTTACACAGCCTGGAGGTGTGTTGGGTCATTGTCCTGTTAAAAAACAAAGCCCAAACCAGATGGGATGGCGTATCACTGCAGAATGCTGTGGTAGCCATGCTGGTTTAGTGTGCCTTGAATTCTAAATAAATCACAGACAATGTCACCAGCAAAGCACCCCCACACAAAAACACCTCCTCCTCCATGCTTTACAGTGGGAACTACACATGCGGAGATCATCCGTTCACCCACACCGCGTCTCACAAAGACACGGCGGTTGGAACCAAAAATCTCAGATTTGGACTCCAGACCAAAGGACGAATTCCCACCGGTCTAATGTCCATTGCTCGTGTTTCTTAGCCCAAGCAGGTCTCTTCTTATTATTATCAAATCAAATCAAATCAAATTGTATTGGCCACATGCGCCGAATACAACAGGTGCAGACATTACAGTGAAATGCTTACTTACAGCCCATAACCAACAGTGCATTTATTTTTAATAAAAAAGTAAAATAAAACAACAACAAAAAAGTGTTGAGAAAAAAAAGAGCAGAAGTAAAATAAAATAACAGTAGGGAGGCTATATATACAGGGGGGTACCGGTGCAGAGACAATGTGCGGGGGCACCGGCCAGTTGAGGTAGTTGAAGTAATGTGTACATGTGGGTAGAGTTAAAGTGACTATGCATAAATAATTAACAGAGTAGCAGCAGCGTAAAAAGATGGGGTGGGGGGGGGCAGTGCAAATAGTCCGGGTAGCCATGATTAGCTGTTCAGGAGTCTTAAGGCTTGGGGGTAGAAGCTGTTGAGAAGTCTTTTGGACCTAGACTTGGCACTCCGGTACCGCTTGCCGTGCGGTAGCAGAGAGAACAGTCTATGACTAGGGTGGCTGGAGTCTTTGACAATTTTGAGGGCCTTCCTCTGACACCGCCTGGTATAGAGGTCCTGGATGGCAGGAAGCTTGGCCCCAGTGATGTACTGGGCCGTACGAACTACCCTCTGTAGTGCCTTGCGGTCGGAGGCCAAGCAGTTGCCATACCAGGCGGTGATGCAACCAGTCAGGATGCTCTCGATGGTGCAGCTGTAGAATTTTTTTGAGGATCTGAGGACCCATGCCGAATCTTTTCAGTCTCCTGAGGGGGAATAGGCTTTGTCGTGCCCTCTTCACGACTGTCTTGGTGTGTTTGGACCATGATAGTTTGTTGGTGATGTGGACACCAAGGAACTTGAAGCTCTCAACCTGTTCCACTACAGCCCCGTCGATGAGAATGGGGGCGTGCTCAGTCCTCTTTTTTTTTTCCTGTAGTCCACAATCATCTCCTTTGTCTTGGTCACGTTGAGGGAGAGGTTGTTATCCTGGCACCACACGGCCAGGTCTCTGACCTCCTCCCTATAGGCTCTCTCATCGTTGTCGGTGATCAGGCCTACCACTGTTGTGTCGTCGGCAAACTTAATGATGGTGTTGGAGTCGTGCCTGGCGATGCAGTCATGGGTGAACAGGGAGTACAGGAGGGGACTGAGCACGCACCCCTGAGGGGCCCCCGTGTTGAGGATCAGTGTGGCAGATGTGTTTTTACCTACCCTTACCACCTGGGGGCGGCCCGTCAGGAAGTCCAGGATCCAGTTGCAGAGGGAGGTGTTTAGTCCCAGGGTCCTTAGCTTAGTGATGAGCTTTGAGGGCACTATGGTGTTGAATGCTGAGCTGTAGTCAATGAATAGCATTCTCACGTAGGTGCTCCTCTTGTCCAGGTGGGAAAGGGCAGTGTGGAGTGCAATAGAGATTGCATCATCTGTGGATCTGTTGGGGCGGTATGCAAATTTGAGTGGGTCTAGGGTTTCTGGGATAATGGTGTTGATGTGAGCCATGACCAGCCTTTCAAAGCACTTCATGGCTACAGACGTCAGTGCTACGGGTCGGTAGTCATTTAGGCAGGTTATCTTAGTGTCCTTGGGCACGGGGACTATGGTGGTCTGCTTGAAACATGTTGGTATTACAGACTCAGTCAGGGACATGTTGAAAATGTCAGTGAAGACACTTGCCAGTTGGTCAGCACATGCTCGGAGTACACGTCCTGGTAATCCGTCTGGCCCTGCGGCCTTGTGAATGTTGACCTGCTTAAAAGTCTTACTCACATCGGCTACGGAGAGCGTGATCACATAGTCATCCGGAACAGCTGGTGCTCTCATGCATGCTTCAGTGTTGCTTGCCTCGAAGCGAGCATAGAAGTGGTTTAGCTCGTCTAAGTCTGTGCTAGCAAAACAGTCCTGTAGCTTAGCATCTGCGTCATCTGACCACTTTTTTATTAACCGAGTCACTGGTGCCTCCTGCTTTAGTTTTTGCTTATAAGCAGGAATCAGGAGGATAGAGTTATGGTCAGATTTGCCAAATGGAGGGCGAGGGAGAGCTTTGTATGTATCTCTGTGTGTGGAGTAAAGGTGGTCTAGAGTTTTTTTTCCTCTGGTTGCACATTTAACATGCTGGTAGAAATGAGGTAGAACGGATTTAAGTTTCCCTGCATTAAAGTCCCCGGCCACTAGGAGCGCTGCCTCTGGATGAGCGTTTTCCTGTTGATTTATGGCCTTATACAGCTCATTCAGTGCAATCTTAATGCCAGCATTGGTTTGTGGTGGTAAATAGACGGCTATGAAAAATATAGATGAAAACTCTCTTGGTAAATAGTGTGGTCTACAGCTTATCATAAGAAACTCTACCTCAGGCGAGCAAAACCTCAAGACTTCCTCAGTATTTGATTTTGTGCACCAGCTGTTGTTTACAAATATACACAGACCGCCACCCCTTGTCTTACCGGAGTCAGCCGTTCTATCCTGCCGATGTAGCGTATAGCCCGCTAGCCGTATGTTATCCATGTTGTCGTTCAGCCACGACTCGGTGAAACATAAGATATTACAGTTTTAATGTCCCGTTGGTAGGATAACCGTAATCTTAGGTCATCCAATTTGTTTTCCAATGATTGAAGATTGGCTAATAGGATTGATGGGAGCGGCAGTTTACTCGCTCGCCGTCGGATCCTTACAAGGCACCCCGACCTACGTCCACGATATCTCCGTCTCTTCCTCATGCAAATGACAGGGATTTGGGCCTTGTCGGGTGTCTGTAGGATATCCTTCGCGGCCGCCTCGTTGAAGAAAAATTATTCGTCCAATACGAGGTGAGTAATCGCTGTGTCAGAATGTGCTGATGTGGATGCGGTGGTGGAGTCAAGCGCAGGACACAGAGGATAAGTCAAGACGACTTTACTAACACTTGAAATAGTACACAAAATAAACGGCCTCAAAACACTGGAGGCTAACAAATACGCGGAGTGCGTAAAACAACACGAAGAGTCAAAATACGCGGAGTGCGTAAAACAACAACGTAGAGCCAAGGCACCGAACCTATCCATACACGACAGGTGGAACAATAACACACAAGATACAAACATAACATAGGGGAACTTATAGGTGACATAATCAATACAGAATACGAAACAGGTGCACTAACTAGACATGACAAAACAAACATAGAAAACATCAAACGGTAGTAGCTAGTACTCCGGGGACGACGAACGCCGAAGCCTGCCCGAGCAAGGAGGAGGAGCAGCCTCGGCGGCATCCGTGACAGTACCCCCCCTTGACGCGCGGATCCAGCCGTGCGCCGACCCCGGCCTCAGGGACGGCCAGGAGGACGCGGAGCAGGGCGCGTGGGATGACTCCGGTGGAACTCCATCAGGAGGGAGGGATCTAAAATGTCCCTCCTAGGCACCCAGCACCGTTCCTCCGGGCCGTACCCCTCCCACTCCACGAGATACTGCAGACCCCCCATCCGACGTCTCGAATCCACGATGGACCGGACTGAGTACGCCGGAGCCCCCTCGATGTCCAGTGGGGGCGGAGGAGTCTCCCGTATCTCATTGTCCTGGAGTGGACCAGCTACCACCGGCCTGAGGAGAGACACGTGGAATGAGGGGTTAATGTGATAATCATTAGGCAGTTGTAACCTGTAACATACCTCGTTCAATCTCCTCAGGACTTTAAATGGCCCCACAAACCGCCGACCCAGCTTCCGGCAGGGCAGGCGAAGGGGCAGGTTTCGAGTCGAGAGCCAGACTCGATCTCCAGGTGCGTACACTGGACCCTCACTGCGGTGGAGATCGGCGCTCGCCTTCTGCCGACGGACAGCCCGCTGCAGATGTACATGCGCAGCGTTCCATGTCTCCTCCGAGCGCCGAAACCACTCATCCACCGCAGGAGCCTCGATCTGGCTCTGATGCCATGGTGCCAGAACCGGCTGATACCCCAACACACACTGGAAAGGGGTCAGATTAGTAGAGGAATGGCGAAGAGAATTCTGGGCAATCTCCGCCCAGGGGATATACCCCGACCACTCCTCCTGCCGGTCCTGGCAATATGATCTCAGAAACCTACCCACATCCTAGTTCACTCTCTCCACCTGCCCATTACTCTCAGGGTGGAAACCCGAGGTAAGGCTAACCGAGACCCCCAAGCGTTCCATGAACGCCCTCCAGACTCTAGAGGTGAATTGGGGACCCCGATCAGACATTATATCCTCGGGTACCCAGTAGTGCCGGAAGACGTGGGTAAACAAAGCCTCAGCAGTCTGTAGGGCAGTAGGGAGACCCGGCATTGGGATGAAACTACAGGCTTTAGAGAACCGATCCACAACGACCAGAATGGTGGTATTCCCCTGGGAGGAGGGAAGGTCCGTGACAAAGTCTACCGAGAGGTGAGACCACGGCCGTTGTGGAACGGGAAGGGGTTGTAACTTCCCCCTGGGCAGGTGTCTAGGCGCCTTACACTGAGCGCACACCGAGCAGGAGGAGACATAAACCCTCACGTCCTTAGCCAATGTTGGCCACCAGTACTTTTCGCTAAGACAGTGCACTGTCCGGCCAATACCAGGATGTCCAGAGGAGGGTGACGTATGAGCCCAATATATGAGACGATCCCGAATCTCGAGCGGAACATACGTCCGCCCCACTGGACACTCTGGAGGAGTAGGGTCGGTACGTAACGCCCGCTCGATTTCCGTATCGACCTCCCACACCACCGGCGCCACCAGACAAGACTCCGGCAGTATGGGAGTGGGCTCAATGGACCTCTCCTCTGTGTCATATCGCCGGGACAGGGCGTCTGCCTTACCGTTCTGGGACCCTGGGATGTAAGTGAGCATAAACACAAACCGGGCCAGAAACATGGTCCACCTAGCCTGACGAGGGTTCAGTCTCCTAGCTGCCCGGATGTACTCCAGGTTACGATGGTCAGTCAGAATGAGAAAAGGGTGTTGAGCCCCCTCAAGCCAATGCCTCCACACCTTTAGGGCTTGAACCACGGCTAGCAGCTCCCTGTCCCCCACGTCATAATTACGCTCCGCCGGGCTGAGCTTCTTAGAGTAAAAAGCGCAGGGCCGGAGTTTAGGGGGCGTGCCTGAACGTTGAGACAGTACAGCCCCAATACCGGCCTCTGACGCGTCCACCTCCACCTGGAACGCTAAAGTGGGATCCGGATGCGCCAGCACCGGAGCAGAGGTGAACAGGTCCTTCAGTTTACCAAACGCCCTGTCCGCCTCAGCTGACCACTGCAAACGCACCGGGCCCCCCTTCAGCAAGGAGGTGATGGGAGCTGCTACCTGTCCAAAACCCTGGATAAACCTCCGGTAGTAATTGGCAAAACCCAAAAACCGCTGCACTTCCTTTACCGTGGTTGGAGTCTGCCAATTACGCACGGCTGAAATGCGGTCAATCTCCATCTCCACCCCTGACGCGGACAATCGATGGCCCAGGAAGGAGATGGACTCCTGGAAAAACAGACATTTCTCTGCCTTGACATACAAGTCATGTTCCAACAGCCTACCCAACACTCGACGCACCAGGGCTACATGCTCGACTCGTGTAGACGTGTAAACTAGTATGCCGTCAATATACACTACTACACCCTGCCCATGCAAATCCCGGAAGATCGTGTCCACAAAGGATTGGAAGACTGAAGGAGCATTCATTAACCCGTATGGCATGACGAGATACTCATAGTGACCCGAGGTGGTACTAAATGCTGTCTTCCATTCATCTCCCTCCCTAATGCGCACCAAGTTGTAGGCGCTCCTGAGATCCAGTTTTGTGAAGAAACGCGCTCCGTGTAATGATTCCGTCATACTCGCAATCAGAGGGAGTGGATAACTGTATTTCACTGTGATCTGATTGAGACTACGGTAATCAATACACGGGCGCAACCCTCCATCCTTCTTCTTCACAAAAAAGAAACTCGAGGATGCAGGGGAAGTGGAGGGCCGTATGTATCCCTGTCTCAGAGACTCGGCTATGTATGTCTCCATAGCCGCCTTCTCCTCTTGAGACAGAGGATACACATGACTCAGTGGAAGTGCAGCGCCTGCCTGGAGGTCTATCGCACAATCCCCCTGTCTATGAGGTGGCAATCGCGTCGCCCTAGTCTTGCTGAACACAAGTGCCAAATCCTCATACTCAGGAGGAATGTGCAATGCGGGCAATTGGTTCGGACTTTCCACCGTGGTCGCCCCTACGGAAACACCTAGACATCGCCCAACACACTGGTCAGACCACTCCTTGAGAGCCCTCTGTTGCCACGAAATGGTGGGGTCATGGGTGATTAACCAAGGAAGCCCCAACACCACGGGATACACAGGAGAGTCGATCAGATATAACTGAATGATCTCTTCATGACCCCCCTGCGCCTTCATCTTTAGTGGTGCTGTGACCTCCCTAATCAAACCAGATCCCAACGGACGGCTATCTAGGGCATGAATAGGGAAAGGCACATCTACGGGTAGGAGGGGAATCCCTAACTTAACACAAAAATTCCGATCAATAAAATTCCCAGCTGCGCCTGAATCGACTAGCGCCTTATGCTGGGAATGAGATGCAACCTGGGGAAATACTACAGGTATACACAAATGAACAACAGAGAGCTCTGGGTGAGTTGGGCGCCTACTCACCTGGAATGACACCCCAGTGCGTGCCCTGTTGCCTCGATCCCCTGGAGGCCTTCCCCAGCACCGAACCGCAGTATGTCCTCTACGGCCACAGTTGGTGCAGGGGACGACCTCCCTCCGGATCTCTCTCCTCTTCTCTCTAGTGCCAGCACCTCCGAGCTCCATAGGGCTCGGCTCGGAGGTGCTGGGGGATGGAATGGACGGCCCCAACTCCAGACGTCCGCGGGTGGCCAGCAGGGTATCCAGACGGATTGACATGTCCACCAACTGGTCGAAGGTTAGATTGGTGTCCCTGCAGGCCAACTCTCGTCGAACGTCCTCTCGCAGGCTGCACCGATAGTGGTCGATGAGGGCCCTCTCATTCCACCCCGCATCCGCCGCTAGGGTCCAGAAGTCCAGGGCGAACTCCTGTGCGCTCCTCTTCCCCTGTTGGAGGTGGAACAGACGCTCTCCCGCCGCTTTACCCTCTGGGGGGTGATCGAACACAGCCCTGAAGCGGCGGGAGAACTCTGCGTAGCTGATGGTGGCGGCGTCTATTCCCCTCCATTCGGCATTGGCCCACTCCAAGGCCTTGCCGGAGAGACAGGAGATGAGGGCAAAAACGCTCTCGTATCCCGAGGGTGCCGGGTGTATGGTTGCCAGGTAGAGTTCCACCTGAAGGAGGAACCCCTGACACCCGGCTGCGGTGCCATCATATGCCCTCGGGAGCGAGAGCCGAATCCCACTGGACTCCGGAGCTGGTATGATGGGGCTGGCCGATGGTGGTGGTAAGGTAGGAGGAGGTGTGGGCAGGCCTTCTCTTTCCCATCGGCGCAGAGTGTCCATGACGCCTTGCATGGCGGAGCCGAGTCGATGGATCATGGCGTCCTGGCTGCTGACCCGATCCTCCAGTGACTCGGCTACCGCCGCTGCTCCTGCTGACTCCATAGGTGGTGTGTTATTCTGTCAGAGTGTGCTGATGTGGATGCGGTGGTGGAGTCAAGCGCAGGACACAGAGGATAAGTCAAGACGACTTTACTAACACTTGAAATAGTACACAAAATAAACGGCCTCAAAACACTGGAGGCTAACAAATACGCGGAGTGCGTAAAACAACACGAAGAGTCAAAATACGCGGAGTGCGTAAAACAACAACGTAGAGCCAAGGCACCGAACCTATCCATACACGACAGGTGGAACAATAACACACAAGATACAAACATAACATAGGGGAACTGCCACTAGAGATCCTGGTTCGAGTCCAGGTTCTATCGCAGCCGGCCGCAACCGGAAGACCCATGGGCGGCGCACAATTGGTCCAGCGTCGTCCAAGGTAGGGGAGGGTTTGGCCGCAGGGATGTGGGTTCGTTTCACACGGGGGGGCCAGTATGAAAAAAAAGTTAACAAAAAGTAAAAACATGTATGCATTCACTACCTGTGAGTTGCTCTGGATAAGAGCGTCTGCTAAATTACTAAAACGTAAAAACCCTTGAATGACTAGGTGTGTCCAAACTTTTGACTGGTAGTGTAAGTATTCACACCCCTTTGCCATGACACTTTAAATTGAGCTCAGCTGCATCCAACTTCCTTTGATAATCCTTGAGATGTCATTACAACTGTCCACCTGTGCCAAATTCAATTGTTTAGACATGGTATAAGTCCCACTGTTGGCAGTGCATGTCAGAGCAGAAACGATATCATGAAGTCCATGGAACTGTCCGTAGACCTCTGAGATAGAATTGTGATGAGGCACATATCTGGGAAAGGGTATGAAGCAATTTCTAGACTTTTGAAAGTTTCCAAGACCCTGTTGGTCTCCATCATTGGGAAATGGAAAACATATGGAACTACCCAGACTCTGCCTAGAGCTGGCCGTCCAACCAAACTGAGCAACCGGGCAAGAAGGACCTTGGTCACAGTCTCTACAGCACTTCACCAATCTGGGCTTTATGTGAGAGTGGCCAGACGGACGCCACTCTTAAGAAAAAGGCAGATGACAGCTCGCCTTGAGTTTGCAAAAAGGCATGTAAAATACTCTTTGGCCTGAATGCACGCACTACTGTATGTATGGCGAAAACCAGGCACAGCTCATCAACCGTCTGGTACCATCCCTACCGTGAAGCATGGTGGTGGTAGCATCATGCTATGGCGATGCTTTTCAGCTGCAGGTGCTGGGAGACTGGTAAGGATGGAGGGAACAATGAATGAAGCCAAATACAGGAAAATCCTTGATGAGAACCTGCTTCAGAGTGCAAATGACTTTAGACTGGGGCAAAGATTTACATTCCAACAGGACAATGACCGAAAGCATACAGCCAAAGCAACGCAACGCTTTAATGCCAGCTCCTCCTCCAGGCCGAAGCCTCTTCCACTCTGCTCTTATCACTCCATTTCCCTAAATCGTTGGGTGGTCACCACATCGACACATCGCTTACTCTCCTCTCTGACAGCTGTCCATCACTCACTGGCCCCGCCCCCTGACAGAGCATGACAAGAGCAGATCACTTGATTGAGTAATCAACAGAGCAGTCCCTCAGTCAGGCTGACAGGCAGTCACTCACTCACTCACAGGGCTCACAACTCTATTAACCGGTCATCATTAAGGGGGTGGGGGATGAAGAGAGAATGGGGGGGAACAGGGAGAGGGAGAAACAGGGGGAGAGAGAAACAGGGGGAGGAAGAAACAGGGGGAGGGAGAAACAGGGGGAGGGAGGAGGTGATTGGAGAGAAGGAAAAAGACAGGAATGGAGAGTCAGAGAAGAGAGGAGCACAAGCAAGATAACAATGAAGAGAGAAAGAAATGGAGAAAGAGAGAGAGAGATGGAGAAATGGAGAGAGAGAGAGAGAGAGAGAGAGAGAGAGAGAGAGAGAGAGAGAGAGAGAGAGAGAGAGAGAGAGAAAGGGAGAGATGGGGGAGAGAGAGAGAGAGAGAGAGAGAGAGAGAGAGAGAGAGAGAGAGAGAGAGAGAGGGAGAGAGAGAGAGGGAGAGAGAGAAAGATGGAGAGAGAGAGATGGAGAGGGATAGAGAGAGAGAGAGAGAGAGAGAGAGAGAGAGAGAGAGAGAGAGAGAGAGAGAGAGAGAGAGAGAGAGAGAGAGAGAGAGAGAGAGAGAGAGAGAGATGGAGAGAGAGAGAGAGAGAGAGAGAGATGGAGAGAGAGAGAGAGAGAGAGAGAGAGAGAGAGAGAGAGAGAGAGAGAGAGAGAGAGAGAGAGAGAGAGAGAGAGAGAGAGAGAGAGAGAGAGAGAGAGATGCATGGCGAGAGCGAGATAAGAGGACAGTGGGGGTTAGGACTGGCAGAGCAGAGCAGAGCAGAGTGTTGTAGGCTCAGTGGTGAAGTTGACGATGCATTGGGAGAACAGCTGCGCTGCAGGGCTTTCAGGCTCCATCACTACTGCTCTCCTTCAAGCAGCTCCCTTCCTCTGCTAACACACACACACACACATGCATAAACACTCACACACACACACACATAGACACACACCCACACACGCGCACATAAATACACACACCCACACACACACAAACACACACACGCATGGACTCACAAACATGCAAAAACCCTGATCATTACATCAGTGCACATAGACATAATAACAAGTAGTAGAGCAACTGGGATGTAGTCTTAATGTACCAGACTGTGAAACAAACACCTCATATATGAATACATCTAATCCCTCTATACTAATTGCATCCACACAGTCTATTACCATAGTGTAATACACACACAAACAAGCGTAGAAAGGTATACAGTGTAATCTACAGTATAAACACTAGCTGTATGTTCACACATGAACCAATGTACAATACAATTAGACATGCACAAGAGCACAAGCAACACATACACACCAGTGGAGCCTGCTAAGGGGAGGACGGCTCATAATAATGTCTGGAACGGAGTAAATGGAATGGCATCAAACACATGGAGACCATGTTTTTGATGTATTTAATACCATTCCACCTATTCCACTTCAGCCATTACCACGAGCCCATCCTCTCCAATTAAGGTGCCACCAGCCTCCTGTGATACACACATATACACATATACACACAGACACTGCACACTTCCAGCTGCACAAACACACACACTTCTGAATGGGATTAAATAAAAACAGGATCCCAAAGAAAGAGTAGTTTAGTGAGCGCTGCTTTAATACTGCAATTAGATTTTAAATAATTAAATGCAGAGAAAGAAGGAGAGAGAGAGAGAGAGAGAGAGAGCGAGAGAGAGAGAGAGAGGGAGGGAGGGAGGGAGGGAGGGAGGGAGGGAGGGAGGGAGGGAGGGAGGGAGGGAGGGAGGGAGGGAGACAGAGTATGTGGCGAGAGAAAGGTTTTCACAGAAGAGCAAAGTGCACTGGCAGAGAGCCAGCTAAAATTAACAGCTGTTTACTGTGGATCACTTATGTAAATAAAATAAACACTCTATTCATTGTGTGCTGTTTTTGTTGCTACAGTAATACAACCGCCACAGGCTCAGTATGATCCCATTAGAGGTTGGCCAAACGTAACCTTGTCATGGGATCTCTGGGAGCTCAAGACCTAAATTAGGACCATATAAATATAATACATTGGCCTGAATGGGGAGGCTGTTCTATGGATTCTATTTCTATGGTGAGGAGGACACTCCTCCTGTCTGTCTGACTGTCTGGTTCCGGGTTGCCTTCTTTCTGTCTTGCTGCATGTCATTGTGACTGGGTTATATGTTTTAAATAATTGTCCAGTTCTTCTTTAGTTCTCTTGTCTCAGTGCACACCTAGGGCCTGTGAAGTGTCTCGCTAAACCAATCCTAAAGTGTGTGAAATTGATTGTGTAGCTTAAGATGATATGGACATAAAGCGCGAAAAATGCTAATATAGCGGATATTGACTTGCATTGGATTTGTGCCATAAATGCTAAAAAGTTAGCATTTAGAGACAATGACCAGGTAAACAAAACCAAAGCATTGATTGATGTCTTACCTTGTCCATAGACTGCTTACAGGGTAAGGAAACCAATATGTCAGTTTGTAATTTGGTTGAACTATCCCTTTAAGTCTAAACCAAGACTTAAACCCTGGGGTGTATTAACTAGGAACCAAACAAAACCAAGTAGAAGCAAACGTAAGCAAACGGAACGAAACGGGAGGGACCTACCTAAATTTGTCCAATAGAAACTCTCGCACCTGTTTGCAACGGTTTGGACTAATGATTACACCCTTTCTGGCCACAACAGGAATGACAGAGATTATACAAGGCCTTTACTTGGAATAAACCATTTGCACTAATCAAATATCAATGGCTTAAATAAATAGATGTACACCTGTGATACAAGTCACTATTCGATGTCTGACGTCGGGAGATGATGTGTAAACTGGCCACTAGGGGCAACAGTGAGCACTGTTACCTTGAAGTAGGCTTTGGTTTTGCTAGGGCATTGTGGACAGGGATGGCACATGGGCTTTAGCGTTTATATTGCAGATAGATTGTAACTTCCATCAATGTAATTGTCTGCTTCACTTCCAATCCCCCATATGTTTTTTTCTTCTTTTTTTCTCGCAAATATATATATATATATATATATATATATATATATATATATATATATATATATATATATATATATATATAGTATTTGATCCCCTGCTGATTTTGTACGTTTGCCCACTGACAAATAAATGATCAGTCTATAATTTCAACGGTAGGTTTATTTGAACAGTGAGAGACAGAATAACAACAAGAACATCCAGAAAAACGCATGTCAAAAATGTTATAAATTGATTTGCATTTTAATGAGGGAAATAAGTATTTGACCCCCTTTCAATCAGAAAGATTTCTGGCTCCCAGGTGTCTTTTATACAGGTAAGGAGCTGAGATTAGGAGCACACTCTTAAAGGGAGTGCTCCTAATCTCAGTTTGTTACCTGTATAAAAGACACCTGTCCACAGAAGCAATCAATCAATCAGATTCCAATCTGTCCACCATGGCCAAGACCAAAGAGCTCTCCAAGGATGTCAGGAACAAGATTGTAGACCTACACAAGGCTGGAATGGGCTACAAGACCATCGCCAAGCAGCTTGGTGAGAAGGTGACAACAGTTCGTGCGATTATTCGCAAATAGAAGAAACACAAAATAACTGTCAATCTCCCTCACCTCGTGGAGTTGCAATGATCATGAGAACGGTGAGGAATCAGCCCAGAACTACACGGGAGGATATTGTCAATGATCTCAAGGCAGCTGGGACCATAGTCACCAAGAAAACAATTGGTAACACACTACGCCGTGAAGGACTGAAATCCTGCAGCGCCCGCAAGGTCCCCCTGCTCAAGAAAGCACATATACAGGCCCGTCTGAAGTTTGCCAATGAACATCTGAATGATTCAGAGGAGAACTGGGTGAAAGTGTTGTGGTCAGATGAGACCAAAATCAAGCTCTTTGGCATCAACTCAACTCGCCGTGTTTGTAGGAGGAGGAATGCTGCCTATGACCCCAAGAACACCATCCCCACCGTCAAACATGGAGGTGGAAACATTATGCTTTGGGGGTGTTTTTCTGCTAAGGGGACAGGACAACTTCACCGCATCAAAGGGACGATGGAAGAGGCCATGGACCGTCAAATCTTGGGTGAGAACCTCCTTCCTTCAGCCAGGGCATTGAAAATGGGTCGTGGATGGGTATTCCAGCATGACAATGACCCAAAACACACGGCCAAGGCAACAAAGGAGTGGCTCAAGAAGAAGGAAGCACATTAAGGTCCTGGAGTGGCCTAGCCAGTCTCCAGACCTTAATCCCATAGAAAAGCTGTGGAGGGAGCTGAAGGTTCGAGTTGCCAAACGTCAGCCTCGAAACCTTAATGACTTGGAGAAGATCTGCAAAGAGGAGTGGGACAAAATCCCTCCTGAGATGTGTGCAAACCTGGTGGCCAACTACAAGAAACGTCTGACCTCTGTGATTGCCAACAAGGGTTTTGCCACCAAGTACTAAGTCATGTTTTACAGAGGGGTCAAATACTTATTTCCCTCATTAAAAAGCAAATCAATTTCTAACATTTTTTACATGAGTTTTTCTGGATTTTTTTTATGTTATTCTGTCTCTCACTGTTCAAATAAACCTACCCTTAAAATTATAGACTGATCATGTCTTTGTCAGTGGGCAAACTTACAAAATCAGCAGGGAATCAAATACTTTTTCCCTCACTGTATACGCATATACATACATATCCTTTAAAAATATGTATATTTCACTTTATTACTTTCCAACCCCACCATCCCTTCCCTAATTGGAGTTAACTAGTGAACAACAATGCTTAGGCCTCTACTTCATGCTTATACATACTATATACATTTTATGGTCACTGTCAATAATTATATTTTGTTTGTTTTTACTCCTGAACTTCCTCTGATCATTTTCATGATATCCATCTGGTATGCTTCTATATGCCATATCTTTCTAACTGTGCTCTTTCACAAAAGCTCACAATATATAACCTATATACTTATTATGGACACAGCATGTCTTACACTAGTTATCTTGTTGTTATTAGTAGTTGTTATTAGTCCCATCCTTCAGCTCCATTCAACACCTCCCATCTATCTTTTAACACCATCCATTTTGGATTTCTATTTGCCATATATTTTTCAACTGTACTGTGATGTTTTACAAAACTTCTGAACCCTTCTATTCTCATTGTTTTTACAGTTTGTGAATTGAAAATAAACATTTTTGCTAAAAGTATTATTATATTATTGATCGATTGACTATGACTTTTCAGATCACCCAGTAGGGTCAGCTCCATGCAAATATTGCAATCCTTCAGCCATTCCTGGACCTGTGTCCAGAAACAAGCTACAAATGCACAGTACCAAAACAAATGATCTAATGATTCTGTCTCTTCACAGCCAAATCTGAAGAGCTGGGAAGATTGTATCCCTCATAAAAATAACATTCTATTGGTAGCAAGAATTTTATATAATAATTTAAATTGAAATATTCTAAGTTTTGAATCCGGCGTCATTTTGCGTATCAGTTCATAAACACTATGCCATGGAATCGGTATGTCAAAAATCTCTTCCCAACTATTTTGCAATCTATATGGGACGGCTGTCAATCTTTTAGTCCTTAAATTAAACTGGTAAACTTTTTTATTTATCACAATTTTCTTTAACCAATTATGTTCTTTAATGCAATGCCGACAGACAAGTTCCTTACTTTTTCCTCCTTCCACTTTCCTCTTCCATTTTTGCGGTAATGCTGCAATTATTTGGTTGTAATTTTGGGTAGAGCAGACATTTCCATATGTTTTTGTTAGCTGCATGTGCGACATAACTCCACCATTCCTACCGATAATATAATTTACAAAGATTATACCTTTTTTAAAAATTTTCTAAAAAAAGAACGTTTTGTTATCAATTAGTATATTTGAGTTTAACCACAATATTTGTTGCAATATTTGTTCTGTCATTTCTGGAGGATTAAATTGAAATTGCAACCAACTTTCTATGGCTTGTTTTAGAAATAGTGATATTTGGGAGATGATTTCCTTTTCAAATACCTGAAAGTGAGGGCTTGTAATCTGAATAAAGGGAAAAAGTCCCTTCTTGAACATTGGGTGAGACAATCTTAGTAGTTTGCTAGAGAACCAGTTCGGATTTAAGTATAATTGTTGTATGACTGAAGCTTTTAGTGATAGGTCTAATGTTTTAATATTTAATAATTTCTGTCCTCCTAATTCATATTCATTATATAAATAGGCCCGTTTAATTTTGTCTGGCTTGCCGTTCCAAATAAAATGGAATATTTATTTCTCATATAATTTAAAAAACTGTTCGCTAGGCGTAGGCAAGACCATAAGCAAATAGATAAACTGGGATAATACTAAAGAGTTAATCAGGGTGATTTTTCCACAAATTGACAGGTATTTACCTTTCCATGGTAGCAAGATCTTATCTATTTTTGCTAACTTTCTATTTTAAAAAATTGTAGTGAGATCATTAATTACATTTGGGATATGTATTCCGAGTATGTCCACATCACCATCAGACCATTTTATTGGTAAACTACATGGTAATGTACATTTTTTATTTTTTAGTGATCCAATACGTAATATAGTACATTTGTCATAATTTGGTTGTAATCCAGAGAGGTTAGAACATGTATCTAGATCCTCTATGAGGCTGTGGAGGGATTCAAGTTGTGGATTTAAAAGAAAACATGAATCATCAGCGTACAATGACACCTTTGTTTTTAAGCCCTGGATTTCTAATCCCTTGATATTATTGTTGGATCTGATTTTAATAGCTAACATCTCGATGGCAATAATAAATAGATATGCCGATAGTGGACAACATTGTTTCACTCCTCTTGACAGTTTAAAACTTTCGAGAGAAATAGCTATTATTTACTATTTTACACCTAGGGTTACTATACATGATTTTAACCCAATTAATAAGAGATTGTCCAAAATTGAAATGCTCCAGGCATTTATATATAAACCCCAGTCGTACTTTATCAAATGCCTTTTCGAAGTCTGCTATGAATAGCAGGCCTGGTTTCCCAGATTTTTCATAGTGTTCTATTGTTTCCAGTACTTGCCTTATATTATCTCCAATGTATCGCCCATGTAAAAAACCTGTCTGATTAGAATGAATAATGTCCGACAATACCTTTTTAATTCTATGCGATATACATTTTGCTAGAATTTTTGCATCACAACACTGAAGTGTAAGGAGCCGCCAATTTTTTAAATGGACTGGATCTTTATATTTTCCACTTGTATCCTGTTTCAGTAATAATTAAATCAGACCTTCTTCTTGAGTGTCTGATAATCTACCATTTACATAGGAGTGGTTAAAACATGCTAATAACGGTCCTCTGAGTATATCAAAAAAGGTTTGGTATACCTCGACTGGTATGCCATCCAACCCTGGAGTTTTCCCAGACTTAACGTCTTTAATTGCATCCAGAAGTTCCTCCTCTGTAATTTCACCTTCACATGAGTCTTTCTGTATGGCTGTTAATTTTACATTATCAATAGAAAAAAATTATCTACAATTTGCTTCAGTTAGAGGAGATGGAGGCGACTGAAACGAAAACATATGCTTAAAGTACTTTGTTTCCTCCTTCAAAATATCATTTGGTGAATTATGGGTGACTCCGTCATTTGTAACCAGTTTCAATAAATTCTTTTTGGTAGCATTCCTATGTTGAAGATTAAAAATGAATCTGGTGCATTTTTCCCCATATTCCATCCAGTTTGCTTTATTTTTTACAATATATCTTTCTTGAATAAGTTTCTCAATTTCTTTTAGTTTTTCGTCTAATTTATTCTGAGCCTCCATGTTACAGTTTTTATTGCTATCTATCTGTTCTGTTAGACCTTCTATTTCCTTTGTTAGTGTGGACTCTTTTGACCTAAATTGCTTTTGTTTTCGAGATGAGTACTGAATTGCATGGCCTCTAAAGGCACATTTAAAAGTATCCCATACAATAAGGGGATTTGCTGTACCTATGTTATGTTGAAAAAAGTTAAAAACAAGTTATCATCCAATAGGCTTTGATTAATTTTCCAAAATCCTCGCCCACGTGGAAATTCAGTAAGAGTAATGTATATGCCAATTATATGATGGTCCGACCGCATTCTGTCCCCTATCAACACTTTTTAAACTTTTGGTGCCAACGAGAATGACATAAGAAAGAAGTCAAGACGACTAGCTTGATTGAGTTTCCGCCGTGTACAGTGAGGGAAAAAAGTATTTGATCCCCTGCTGATTTTGTACGTTTGTCACGGATTCAGCCGAGGCTGCTCCTCCTCCTTGCTCGGGCAGGCTTTGGCGTTCGTCGTCCCCGGAGTACTAGCTGCTGCCGATCGATGTTTCGGTGTTTGTCTTGTGTGGTCTTTATTGTGTATACCTGTTTCCCATTATGTTGGATTGTACTCCCTATATTTACCCATGTCTCTCATTTGGTTATTTTGTGTGTGATTGTTCGTTTGTCATTCCGGCAGTTCCTTGTATGTACGGGTTGTTGTGTTTTTCCCTCTCTGTTTTGGAGGTTTGTTGTTTTGTACGTAATTTTCTTACTGTATTCAGTAAAGAACGTTGTCCGCCACTGTCTCCTGCATTTGACTTCTCTACCGCATACACGTCGCCTGACAGAATCACACACCACAACATGGAGTCAGCAGGAGCGGCGATGCCAGATGGATCACTGGAGGAGCGCGTATCACAACAAGCGGCCATGATCCAGGCTCTTGGCACCGCCATGGAAGGGGTGATGAACACCTTGGAGCGATGGGAAAGAGGAGGTTTGCCCACACCTCCTCCGAGGATACCACCACCATCAGCTCTACCCATCGCCTCACCTCCGGAGTCCAGTGGGATTCGGCTCTCGCTCCCGAGGGCTTATGATGGCACCGCGGCCGGGTGTCAGGGGTTCCTGCTCCAAGTGTAACTCTACCTGGCAACCATCCACCCGGTGCCCTCGGGATACGAGAGCGTGTCCGCCCTCATCTCCTGTCTGTCCGGCAAGGCACTGGAGTGGGCCAACGGCGAGTGGGGGGGAATAGACGCCGCTACAGTAAACTATGCGGAGTTCACCCGCCGCTTCAGGGCGGTGTTCGATCATCCCCCAGAGGGGAAGGCGGCGGGTGAGCATCTGTTACACCTCAGACAAGAGAAGAGGAGCGCGCAGGAGATCGCACTGGATTTCCGGACTCTGGCTGCTAATGCGGGATGGAATGAGAGGGCCCTCATCGACCACTACAGGTGCAGCCTGAGGGAGGACGTGCGTCGGGAGTTGGCCTGCAGGGACACCAACCTAAGCTTCGATTAGCTGGTGGACATGTCGATTCGCCTAGATACCCTGTTGGCTACCCGCGGACGTCCGGAGTTGGGGTCGTCCATTCCATCCCCCAGCACCTCCGATCCGAGCCCTATGGAGCTCGGGGGTGCTGGTGCTAGGAGAGAGACCAGGAGAGAGGCCGTCCCCTGCACCAACTGTGGCCGCAGAGGACACACTGCGGTTCGGTGCTGGGGAGGGTCTCCTAGGAGTCGAGGCAGTAGGCCGTGCACTGATGAGTCATACCAGGTGAGTAAGCACCCAACTCACCCAGAGTTCTCTGTTGTACATATGTGTAGAAAAGTTTTGTTTCCCGAGGTTTCTTCTTATTCCCAGCATAAGGCGCTAGTAGATTCAGGCGCAGCTGGGAATTTTATTGATCGCCGGTTCACGTATATGTTAGGGATTCCTATTGTCCCAGTTGATGTGCCCTTCCCCATCCATGCCCTAGATAGCCAGCCTTTGGGGTCGGGATTGATTAGGGAGGTCACAGCGCCACTTAAGATGAAGACGCAGGAGGGCCATGAGGAGATAATACTGTTGTATTTGATTGACTCTCCTGCATTTCCCGTGGTGTTGGGGCTTCTTTGGTTAACATCTCATGACCCCAACATTTCATGGCAACAGAGTGCTCTCAAGGGATGGTCTGATCAGTGTGTCGGGCGGTGTGTAGGTGTTTCAGTAGGGGCAACGACGGTGGAAAGTCCGAACCAACCTCACACCATGCACATTCCTCCTGAGTATGCCGATTTGGCACTCGCCTTCTGTAAAAAGAAGGCGACTCAATTACCACCTCATCGACAGGGGGATTGTGCGATAGACATCCAGGTAGGCGCTGCGCTTCCTCGTAGTCATGTGTATCCCCTGTCTCAGGAGGAGACGGCAGCTATGGAGACATACGTCACCGAATCTCTGAGACAGGGATACATACGACCGTCCACTTCTCCTGCGTCCTCAAGTTTATTTTTTGTGAAGAAGAAGGATGGGGGTTTACGCCCGTGTATTGATTACCGTGGTCTCAATCAGATTACAATCAAATACAGCTATCCTCTCCCTCTGATTGCTAGTATGACGGAGTCATTACACGGGGCGCGATTCTTCACAAAATTGGATCTCAGGAGCGCGTACAACCTGGTGCGTATTAGGGAGGGAGATGAGTGGAAAACAGCGTTCAGTACCACCTCGGGTCACTATGAGTACCTCGTTATGCCATACGGTTTAATGAATGCTCCTTCAGTCTTCCAATCATTTGTGGACGAGATATTCCGGGATTTGCATGGACAGGGGGTAGTGGTGTATATTGATGACATTCTAATATACTCCGCTACGCGAACCGAGCATGTGTCCCTGGTGCGTCGGGTGCTGGGTAGTGTCGTATCGGGTGAATGGTGGCAATTATTGCTGATAAACAAAGGAGTCCGCTCATACTGAATCTTTGATCATAAGGTTTATTCAGATCACAAGCTTTAGCATAAGTGACAGGTGACATGCCCACCCGGAGAGCGACGCCTCAGAATGGCTGCTCTGCCTCTCTTCTTCGTTTACCCCTACTTATAAACAATGCAAAAAGATGGGCTCCCTCTTCTGGCCAATCACCAGTCTCCCCTGTCTACAACACACTTCCTGTCTGTTGTATGTGGCGCTACACTAAAACATTCCCTCTTGATACTAAAATGAACATTCTTTCAGTTCCACTTAAAAACATTTAACAAAGACATAATCCTAATACACGACAGTAGACTGTTGGAGCATGACCTGTATGTGAAGGCGGAGAAATGTCTGTTCTTCCAGGAGTCCATCTCCTTCCTGGGACATCGGTTGTCCGCGTCAGGGGTGGAGATGGAGATTGACCGCGTTTCAGCCATGCGCAATTGGCAGACTCCTACCACGGTGAAGGAGGTGCAACGGTTTTTGGGTTTTGCCAATTACTACCGGAGGTTTATCCGGGACTTTGGACAGGTAGCAGCTCCCATCACCTCCCTGCTAAGAGGGGGCCCGGTGCGTTTGCAGTGGTCTGCTGAGGCGGACAGGGCGTTTAGACATCTGAAGGACTGTTCACCTCGGCTCCGGTGCTGGCACATCCGGATCCCTCTTTGGCGTTCCAAGTTGAGGTGGATGCGTCCAAGGCGGGGATCGGTGCTATACTGTCTCAGCGCTCGGGCACGCCGCCAAAGCTCCGCCCCTGCGCTTTCTATTCTAAGAAGCTCAGTCCGGCGGGAACGCAATTATGACGTGGGAGACAGGGAGCTGCTAGCGGTGGTCCAAGCCCTGAAGGTGTGGAGGCATTGGCTTGAGGGGGCTAAACACCCTTTTCTCATTCTGACTGACCATCGTAACCTGGAGTACATCCGGGCAGCGAGGAGACTGAACCCTCGTCAGGCTAGGTGGGCCATGTTTCTTGCCCGGTTTGTATTTAAGCTCACTTATATACCAGGGTCACAGAACGCTAAGGCAGACGCCCTGTCCAGACGTTATGACACAGAGGAGAGGTCCATTGAGCCCACTCCCATACTTCTGGAGTCTTGTCTGGTGGCACCGGTGGTGTGGGAGGTCGATGCGGACATCGAGCGGGCGTTACGTGCCGACCCTACTTCCCCAGAGTGTCCAGAGGGACGGAGGTACGTGCCGCTCGAGGTCCGTGATCGACTGATATATTGGGCTCACACGTCACCCTCCTCTGGTCATCCTGGTATTGGTCGGACAGTGCACTGCCTTAATGGGAAATACTGGTGGCCCACCTTAGCTAGGGACGTGAGGGTTTACGTGTCTTCCTGCTCGGTGTGCGCCCAGTGTAAGGCGCCTAGACACCTTCCCAGAGGTAAGTTAAAACCTCTACCCATTCCACAACGGCCATGGTCTCACCTATCGGTGGATTTTGTCACGGACCTTCCCCCCTCCCAAGGGAATACCACGATCTTGGTCGTTGTGGATCGGTTTTCTAAGGCCTGCCGTCTCATTCCTATGCCAGGTCTTCCTACAGCCTTACAAACGGCCGACGCCCTGTTTACTCACGTCTTCCGGCACTACGGGGTGCCTGAGGATATAGTGTCTGATCTGGGTCCCCAGTTCACGTCTAGAGTCTGGAGGGCGTTTATGGAACGTTTGGGGGTCTCGATTAGCCTTACCTCGGGTTTTCACCCTGAGAGTAATGGGCAGGTGGAGAGTGTCAACCAGGATGTGGGTAGGTTTCTGATGTCCTATTGCCAGGACTGGCAGGAGGAGTGGTCGGGGTATATCCCCTGGGCAGAGATAGCCCAAAACTCACTCCGCCACTCCTCGCATCAGAGCCAGATCGAAGCCCCTGCGGTGGATGAGTGGTTTCGGCGTTCGGAGGAAACCTGGAACGCTGCACATATCCATCTGCAGCGGGCTATCAGACGGCAAAAGGCGAGCGCCGATCGCCACCGCAGTGAGGCTCCGGTTTATGCACCGGGAGATCGGGTCTGGCTCTCGACCCGAAACCTGCCCCTTCGCCTGCCCTGCCGGAAGCTGGGTCGGCGGTTTGTGGGGCCATTTAAAGTCCTGAAGAGATTGAACGAAGTATGTTATAGGTTACAACTGCCCATTAATTACCGCATTAACCCCTCGTTCCATGTGTCTCTCCTCAGGCCGGTGGTAGCTGGTCCACTCCAGGAGAATGAGATACGAGAGGCTCCTCCGCCCCCACTAGACATCGAGGGGGCTCCGGCGTACTCAGTCCGTTCCATCGTGGATTCGAGGCGTCGGATGGGGGGTCTGCAGTATCTTGTGGAGTGGGAGGGGTACGGTCCGGAGGAACGGTGCTGGGTCCCTAGGAGGGACATCCTAGATCCCTCCCTGTTGAGGGATTTCCACCGGATTTCCACGGATTCAGCCGAGGCTGCTCCTCCTCCTTGCTCGGGCAGGCTTCGGCGTTCGTCATCCCCGGAGTACTAGCTGCTGCCGATCGATGTTTCTGTGTTTGTCTTGTGTGGTATTTATTGTGTACACCTGTTTCCCATTATGTTGGATTGTACTCCCTATATTTACCCTTGTCTCTCATTTGGTTATTTTGTGTGTGATTGTTCGTTTGTCATACCGGCAGTTCCTTGTATGTACGGGTCGTTGTGTTTTTCCCTCTCTGTTTTGGAAGTTTGTTGTTTTGTACGTTATTTTCTTACTGTATTCAGTAAAGAACGTTGTCCGCCACTCAGTCTCCTGCATTTGACTTCTCTACCGCATACACATCGCCTGACAACGTTTGCCCGCTGACAAAGACATGATCAGTCTATAATTTTAATGGTAGGTTTATTTCAACAGTGAGAAACAGAATAACAACAAAAAAATCAAGAAGAACACATGTCAAAAATGTTATAAATTGATTTGCATTTTAATGAGGGAAATAAGTAGTTGACCCCTCTGAAAAAAATGACTTAGTACTTGGTGGCAAAACCCTTGTTGGCAATCACAGAGGTCAGACGTTTCTTGTAGTTGGCCACCAGGTTTGCACACATCTCAGGAGGGATTTTGTCCCACTCCTCTTTGCAGATATTCTCCAAGTCATTAAGGTTTCAAGGCTGACGTTTGGCAACTCAAACCTTCAGCTCCCTCCACAGATTTTCTATGGAATTAAGGTCTGGAGACTGGCTAGGCCACTCCAGGACCTTAATGTGCTTTTTCTTGAGCCACTCCTTTGTTTCCTTGGCCATTTGTTTTGGGTCATTGTCATGCTGGAATACCCATCCACGACCCATTTTCAATGCCCTGGCTGAAGGGAGGAGGTTCTCACCCAAGATTTGACGGTACATGACCCCGTCCATCGTCCCTTTGATGCAGTGAAGTTGTCCTGTCCCCTTAGCAGAAAAACACCCCCAAAGCATAATGTTTCCACCTCCATGTTTGACGGTGGAGATGGTGTTCTTGGGGTCATAGGCAGCATTCCTCCTCCTCCAAACACGGCGAGTTGAGTTGATGCCAAAGAGCTCGATTTTGGTCTCATCTGACCACAACACTTTCACCCAGTTCTCCTCTGAATCATTCAGATGTTCATTGGCAAACTTCAGATGGGCCTGTATATGTGCTTTCTTGAGCAGGGGGACCTTGCGGGTGCTGCAGGATTCCAGTCCTTCACGGCGTAGTGTGTTACCAATTGTTTTCTTGGTGACTATGGTCCCAGCTGCCTTGAGATCATTGACAAGATCCTCCCGTGTAGTTCTGGGCTGATTCCTCACCGTTCTCATGATCATTGCAACTCCACGAGGTGAGATCTTGCATGGAGCCCCAGGCCGAGGGAGATTGACAGTTATTTTGTGTTTCTTCCATTTGCGAATAATCGCACCAACTGTTGTCACCTTCTCACCAAGCTGCTTGGCGATGGTCTTGTACCCCATTCCAGCCTTGTGTAGGTCTACAATCTTGTCCCTGACATCCTTGGAGAGCTCTTTGGTCTTGGCCATGGTGGAGAGTTTGGAATCTGATTGATTGATTGCTTCTGTGGACAGGTGTCTTTTATACAGGTAACAAACTGAGATTAGGAGCACTCCCTAATCTCAGCTCGTTACCTGTATAAAAGACACCTGGGAGCCAGAAATCTTTCTGATTGAGAGGGGGTCAAATACTTATTTCCCTCATTAAAATAAAAAATCAATTTATAACATTTTTGACATGCGTTTTTCTGGATGTTTTTGTTGTTATTCTGTCTCTCACTGTTCAAATAAACCTACCATTAAAATTATAGACTGATCATGTCTTTGTCAGTGGGCAAACGTACAAAATCAGGAGGGGATCAAATACTTTTTCCCTCACTGTATATCTCACTAGATCAGGATATTTAAGCCTCCATATATCTACTAGTTCTAATGTATCCATGACATTCACGATTTCCTTAAGAGCATGAGGGTGATTGTTTGTAGTTTGATTTCCTTTATGGTCCATTGAGCTATTTAAAACGGTATTATAATCTCCCACCATAATAATAGAGTCTTGAATTGCTTGCAAGGTCGATAATTTATTATATGTATTTTCAAAGAAGTGTGGATCATCATTATTTGGTCCATAAAGGTTAATGAGACATATTTGTTTATGGTCCAATAACATATTTAAAATAATCCATCTACCTTGCATATCTGTTTGGACAATTTGCACATTCGGATCGAAATTACTGTCATCACCCCTTTTGAGTTTCTTAGCCCATGGAAGAAGTATATTTCGCCCCCCCCCCATTCCTTTTTCCACGCAACTTCATCTAGAATTGTTGAATGGGTTTCCTGTAAACAATAGATATTATATTCCTTCTCTTTGAGCCATGTAAATATTGTTCTTCTTTTGTTATTATCTGCTAAGCCATTACAATTATAACTGGCTATACTTATTTCACCACATACCATAATGTGATACAAGTTTCAAATCTATTTGTCATTATATATGTTTGTAAATTTACCAATAGAAAATACCATAGTGATTGAGTGTCCATATAGCTATACCATGATTTTTGCAATGTTAATAAATAACCCTCCAATTGTTCTCCACTAATTCCCCCGCTAAAACCCCTCCCCATCCCAAGTTGGGCCGGCATCCCAGTGATCAGCATACCACCCCTGTCCCCTCGGATCCCTATGCCCCCGAGGGGCCAGGACTCATCAATTGAAAACATCACATAGTGCCACCCACAAAACAGAAGCAGGTCAACCGCCAAAAGCATTTCCAATGCTCTCACCTCAATGTATTTATATAGCTATTTAAAAAAGATCTATTCATATATCTTGCATATCTTATTTTCCATCATTATCAATTAATGTGCGTAAAAATGTTGTCAGTTCATGCGTAAGATTTTAACCTATAACCCAAATTGCCATTGTATTACATTACATTTTTAACAAGCAACTACCACTTCAGCAAAGATGTTTTAGATATGTTTGTTTTAAGCCTAAACCAAACCTTAACCCTTCCCTTAACCATTCGGAGTTAATACCTAAACTTAACCTTAAACACTTCAAAATGTGACGTTTGGAACAACTTCGAAGTTTGAAGTTTGAGAAACATGGATGAACGTCTAATTCTGACGTGAGACTGTGAGAGCTTGTTGCAGTACTAGCCTACACATAAACACATTCAGGTAACACATCCAATTACCATAAATGCACACTCCAATAATAGTGTTAAACCCTGTCTAAGCCAGTAAATAAACAGGAGTACACATTAGGCCTTCTCACCCGCTTGGGATTTAGCAGCATTGCGTTAACTAAACACACAGAAGAGTCTGTTCCTCTGCTCAGAGGTCATGGCTAGAAGGGATCCAGCTTTTGTCAAATTAAAGTCTAGCTAATCCTAACCCTAACCCTTTTCCTAACCTTAACCTAATTATCTTAACCTGCTACGTTAGTTCTCCTAACCTGCTGAGTAAATTATCCTAACCTGCTGCGAAAAGTCAAATCTGACCTTAATTTGACAAAAGCTAGGCCCCTTCTAGCCATGATCCTGTTCAGATGTTGCTGACGCATGCCAGATTATACAATGCCTGGATAGGTATTTCACATATCAGCTAACCACATAATATGGTATAGCAATCTGGTGCCCGACTGCACAGTCGATGATGCAGCATGCCACCATTGGTTGATGCATGCAACTTCTGAGCACCGGTAGAAGTAGCAATAATTTCACCTTTTCAATTAGCCTACGAGGATTCAATGCCAACAAGTTCTAACCATTACTTAATATAGAAATAGTGATTTGATTACCAACACGTGTACTTTGTAGCAGGAGTTGGAACCAAAATTATTTTCCAGAACCATTATTTTTTTCATTCTGTTCTACTGTTCAGGCCAGCAAAATAAAGTTCTGAACCGGTTCAAACCCCCAATTTTTATATATTTTTATTTAGTTAGACATGAAATTACTTCACCAATCAGTGCAGATAGAGCAGCTTGCTATGGAGCGGGCAAGCTATCGTTGTTTACATGCATTGGACAGACAAGTGTAGGGCATGAGATACAAGTGAATTTTTGCTGGTGGG
The DNA here is from genome assembly GCF_020615455.1 of Coregonus clupeaformis. NCBI lineage: Eukaryota > Metazoa > Chordata > Actinopteri > Salmoniformes > Salmonidae > Coregonus > Coregonus clupeaformis. The sequence continues at coordinate 24,625,911 of NC_059203.1, forward strand.
GAGAGAGCCAGAGAGGGTGGAGGAGGAGGTTTGGCTTGAAGCGCTGGGGATCTTATTATGACATGCATTATTTGAATTAAGCCCACAGAATTCTACCTAAGGAGGAGCAGCTTTTATGAAGGAACTTTGAATGTCTTTGAACTTCCAAGAGTTGGCTTAACGTTGGACCAGAGTTAGCTAGCTAGCTAACAAGCTTGTGTGTGATGAGCAGCACCAGAATTAAAATAAAAACAATTCTTACCTTTTTGTTGTTAATAAATTCAATGTGAAACACAATAACTATAGTATCCTTAGCATTGAAAAAGTTAATCCATTCTTCTCTAATAAAAAATCTCTCTCCCTAATTTCTGAATCACGCTTGTAACATCAGTAGGCTACAGTAGCCTATGCTTCGGGGGGGAGGGGCAGGTAGCCTGTACACGCATAAACACTGGCAAAGATTTTCAGCTGGCAGGCAGACACTGGAATACGTTTCTGAGTGACATAGTGAGGGCTTTGTTTAGTTTTTTGTGGGACTGGAAAAAAATGCCCGGAACGTAAAATAACATTATTAACCGGTTCCCATGCTGAATAAAATAACGGTTCTGTTCCGGAAAAGTATAGATCACTTTCAGTCCCGGTTCGGATTCTGTTCCTTGAAAATGTTTGTTATTTTCCGGTTTTCTGTTCTGTTCCCTGAACCAGTTCCAACTCCTGCTTTGTAGTGGTAACATTAATATCTAAAACACATGATTAATAGAGTGAAGCTAGCGGAGCAACAAACAAATGTTTGGCGCCAAAACCAATTGAATGACATTTTAGTAATTCAATGACTGCATCCAACTACATACATCCGGGTTTCTGAGATAAGTAAAAAATATATTCTAATTGCTACAATTCATGCTTTGATTCATGTACAAATCAAAGCAATGTTTTGGGTGTAGATCAAAACTAAACTTAATTTGAATTCAAATGAGCTAATTCTCTCTATCCCAGAGCCACAGTTGCAGTACTTGTGATTGAATAGTGGTGCATCCAGCAGTTTGAAGAGAGGAGAGTGGGCATTTGAGGAAGTAGAGGAGGGGAGGGAGGGCGATGGTAGAGATGCGCCCAGACACAGCCAAATGGCAGCCCTAACCCCTGGGGCTCGGCTGCACCCTCTGTCTTTGTGTTTACTTCATTTCCTGGAGTAAAAATAAAACTACACCCATCTCATGGGGATTGGAGGAGAGAGGAGAGAGTTGGGTTTTGGGAGCGGAACATTGGAGATTGTGTCTGGGTATTTCGCTCACACACACACACACACACACACACACACACACACACACACACACACACACACACACACACACACACCAGGGAGTTCTAAAGTCATTTCAGGTTGAGGAACAAACTAAAGTATAACTGCCATTTCCACCATCCACTCTTCCTTGGAGTGATCTCTCCAGGAAACATTATGTTGGCAGGTAGAGAGAGAAACCAGGTCACCAAGCAGAGGAGGTGAGGGGAGAGAGAAGAAGTAGAGAGCGGTGTAAAGATTTCAGGGGCTTACCGATGTCCCACTGTTCCTGCGTATCAAATCATTGCTGTGTGTATCATATATTTGTGTAGCATTGAGAACCCAGGATTCATTCTCATGCTCCTACCAGCACTCTGCAAACTAAAGCCAGCCAAACATATTACTAGACCACAACAGTAACTTAGTTCTGGAGCAGCAGTCACAGTTAAGCTTCAGGTCTCAGGATTGGTGATGTTACCAGATACGCTAGTATTTTCAACTAAAATATCTGCATCATATAAGATCATATTGCATATGTAGGCCTACACCATATCAGATAAGTAATACTTAGGCAAGGAGTTTTTCCTGACCTCATGACCTGAGCAGGAAAAAGTCAAGGCTATAACTTGGACCCACAGGTTTTCCTGGTTAAGTCACACATGGTCAGGAAAAACTATCTTTCTTTCTCTCTCTCACTGCTTGTGGTTTTGGGGTTAATCCAGTGTTTCCCAACCTCGGTCCTCGGGACCCCAAGGGGTGCACGTTTTGGTTTTTGCCCTACCACTACACAGCTGAATCAAATAATCAACTTATCATCAAGCTTTAATTATTTGAATGAGCTGTGTAGTGCTAGGGCAAAAACCAAAACGTGCACCCCGTTGGGGTCCCAAGGACCGAGTTTGGGAAACACTGGATAAATCTTTCCTTTCTCTTTCTATAGTGACATCAACTTCTGTCATCACGGAACACTTACTCAGCTAAGAAGTAATGATTGAATGACACAAACGCTTGACGGACAGGCCGTGTGCCCTTCCCTCCTTCTCCCCAGATGAATAATTCAGGTGCATTCTGGGAGAAACCATTATCCTGAACTGAAAAAGGCAAGGTGATACGGGTAGTAAACCTATTCCCTTCCCCTGTGGCCTGTCATTCTCCCTCTGCCATTACTACCAGGAACCTTACCGGGAGCCTGGATAGTACCTCTCATCTCAGTGCGCTCACCCACCCCTACCATTCACCGCCGGGAGGAAGAGTTAGAGGAGAGGCTCCATTGTCATCCTCACTCACCTCAGACCTGCAGGTAAAGATGAAGCCGTACCCCAGGTATTTTTCTGTATTGAACTGTTAACAGGTAGTCAAGGTTTCTAATAGCTCTCTAGCTCTGACAGACTGTTATATGTTGATAGTGTATGGACCTGACGGACCACAGTGCGAGTAAGGACAAATTAATTGGTTACACCTGTTTAGATGATAGATTACAACCAAAGAGATAATTGGATTCTACTTTAATCTATTGTGTTAATATACACTGTATTGTGTTCAACTACTGTTATTGGACATGTGGTGGATGTTTCTTTTGTCTTGGTGTTTTGTTTCCAGGAAAATTGGTGGTTGTTGAGGGTCTTTTTCATTGTAATATAATTACAGATTTAAAGGGATCAATAGAGCAACATTATTCCTTTCCTGTCTGTCAGATTTCCATAACATGCGAAATGAACCTACAGCTTTCTTCCATTTGGTTCCTAGTGAATACATCTCTGGTGTCAGAAAGGCTCAAACCGTTTTGGACTATATCCTTCCCAAAATATATTAGAGAGCTTGAGCCAGCTCTTTCCTGCCTAGTCTGAAAAAAAAGAGAGAAAATTATTTTTGTATAAATTCCAGAAGAGGGTGGTGAAGGGGTCTCTTATGGGTCACCGGTATCACTTCCTCATTACTATTTCATAAAGGTGGGCTTTATATGTGTGACAGGCAGGTGCACTGGAGTTTTAGGGATTGACATAAGTAGGCCTACCTGACAACCTGCTGTTTGGAGAAACTCCTGGCCCCATTCAGGCGGATATTACAGAATGTTCCGATAGAAATGTATTGTGTAGAACAGATATCATTGTTTTCCAGATAGAATAGGGAATTGTGTCAGCCCTATTCATTCTATTTATATCTGCAATGCTCAGAAGGTTTCACATCACTGAATACACCCCATGTGTAACGGACATGGAGTGGTTTGGTCCTGCCCGAGGTGTATGTGCATCACTCAGCAGGTGTGTAACCCAAGTGAAAGATGTGCTGACATCTACACAGGTGATGTGTTACTTTACACTGTAGAACTGTTACACTGAAATACAGTACTGTTCAAATCCATCAAGACTTAGACTTATTTCTGCATCCTGGTGTGTGTGTGCATGCGTGTGTGCCTGTTCATGGCAGTTAGGCTCATTAGCATGTTCACAATTATAATTATACTGCCTGAGAGTAAGACACTCCCCTTTTTAAGCATGTCACCTGCTCATTTGGCTTTAGCAGCTGGCACAGACCCTACAATTTTGGCCAATTCTGCCTCTTATTGGAGTACCACTGTATGGGGAAATGTGTGAAGCTGTGAAAATCACTGGTAATCATGGGGGTGTCTCAAGAATTCCCTAATCAATAGTGTGGTGGATAGATTAGGGTAGAGTATATTGTTTATTATTGTTTATTATGAAGGAATACTCTGCACTTCAGAGAAATGTTACAGCTATACTGTCCTACACTACAGGCATATTCAGAATATTCCGGAAACAGTTCAATAGTTGGAACATCTTACAGTAGCATTGGCAGTATAGCAGTATTCCACAGCCAGATGTCAATTCTGACCAACAAGGGCATATTCTAGAAACTGAATTTAGTGGAAAGCGGCCAGTGCTACAGAGGAATATTCCAGAACAGAAGGTGGCTGATCCTGATAGGACTAGAACAGAACAGCTGTAATGGGAGAGAAGCCATGAGTGTGAAAGCAGATCAAGCAGGACGGTGTTGACTTACTGCCTCGTCATGACACTATACAAAAGCTGTGAGAGTAGGAATATGTTCATGTTCAGTGCAACGCTATGCAATTAACCATAGAGGGGATTTGGACCATGGCCTAATTTGGAAGGGAATATGAAAACGGTGGTTGGAAAGAGTTGTCACAGTGTGTGGATCATGATTATTTAGTAAATAAATAGGGCTGAGTTTTACCTGACCACGTGACTAGGGAAAACTCCTGACCCTACTAGCTAGGGAAAGGATAAACAATGTGCTCGACTCCATCTTATATGAACTTAGATCGGGTGCTGAATCCTTGTATATAATCCAAAGAACAGAAATAGGACAGGACTCCTGTGAATAACCTTAAATGAGCATATTTTTATTGCCGCAGGAACGTTTCGGGTATGAGCCCTTCTTCAGCGTGCATAGGAGGCAATGGCAATCAATGTTACGACAACACCTTACTAGTTAGGGACCATTTGTCGTAGTCATTACAGCATGATTATCTGATTGCTTGTAATCAGCTATTGTATTTGATGATTGTGTAACACTATCACACTTACGTGTATAGTATTCATAAAGGTGTTATATGCCTTATACTGTAAAGGCATTAAACAACACTGATATCATATAGGCAGCAGGCTATGCTATAGGAATAACACTAAAGTCAACTCTTACCTTAATGCTTACAAGCTATCAAGAAACTCCCTTTAGTGTGTATGGAAAGATAAACTACTTTATCACCTCAACAGTCGTGCTGATGTAGGGCAGGCATAGAGATAGCCGGCCAATTAGTCATTTTTATATGCATGGAGGGAAAGCAGGCCTGTTTACATGTATATGTGGCATAATAAGATTTATATCTGAATACAGGCTAGGCTACTGATGCTTGACCCTGTGTTACATGATAAGGAGCCTTGTGTTGCATAGAATCGATGTTCACTTGAGCTGTTATTACCACACACAACCGTTCTGGCCTGCCTGTGGGCATTCATTCAAATTTTTGTGGAAATGATTTACATTTCGGTGGCTGTGAATGTGTTTAGTGTCACATGTATCGCCTCCCCTAGTAAATAAGATGAGTTATGGAATAGGCTTCAGTTCCGACAGCTCAGTTGTACTGTCTATTGTGTCTGACAATAGGCATTTCCCCACATTTCCAAGGAGAGTTGAGTGAATTCCCAGTCCAAACCCAATAGGGGTAATGGCATGGGTTGCTTCATCCCATTGAGTCCACTTTTACTTCCAACACTTGTCAACTTCGCTTTCTCTACTGGCTGCTGCGGCAGTTTTAGTTTGAATGACAGACAATAAAGGTCAATTAAATTCTAGGCCATCTGTCTGAGGCGAATAGGGGATTAAATTTGCGGGCCATGCACAGTATGGCTGGACTATGCTGTGTGAGCCTCTCTCCAATATGTCATGTGGTCATGCCACTTGGACCATGTCAACTGGAATTTATCATTTTTCATTCATTAAATTAAATGAATCTGAGGGGTTTGACTGCTAATACAAAGATAGCCCATAATTGAGCAACATAGACGTTCAATTTAAGTTAATCAAGACAATGCAATCAGAGGACTCCTAGTGTCACTGTGCCAATGGTTTGGCAATATTTGGGTGTCTTATTATTTGCGTATACCATTAGCCTCCCAAATTGAGATGGTTGATGATAATTTTGAGGTTTTAAATTAAAATATATTAAAAGTATGCTAGACTAGTCCTAATTAGACCTAGGCTATATACACATGATGTCTCTTTTTTGTTGATTACTTTTTCCATGGCATGTAAATGAAGAGAAGCTTGTGCACGAACAGGAGGGACACAGAGCCAGAAGGAAGAGGGCTCTGATTCTGATGTGCTCATTTCACTGTTCACTGACGCCGTGACGATAAACTGGCAGGCAGCGCTACGCAGCGGACTAGGATGCTCTGTTCTCTCGCGCGCACACTCTCCTGTCTCCTGCTTTCCACGATCAACATGGAAGGGCTTAATTAATGCATGTGTCCCTCCTGCCCTGAAGCTAATGAATTTTAATTCGCCGTTTGAGACTGGACTTGCGTTTTTTTGGCCGCAAAAGCACTGGAATTTCCTTGTACAGAGTGGATAACACGGAGGTATCTGCCGAATAATACGTCTTCAGAAAAGGTACGTATTTTTTTGCATGGAATAGGGTCTGAAGTTAGCATGTTAGCTTAGCTACACCGGGTTTGAAAGGGTTTTTGTAATGTCGTTTGTTTTCATTATTTCTATACCAGAACAATATAACTAATTGACAGTGTCCATTTCATTTTTTTACAAACCGTATTGCCAAGTTTGTCCTTCATATTCCCTGCTATTTTGTTGAGCATATCTCAGAACAGCTTTGCGTAGCCTATTTCACATTTATCATGACAATATCAATAGCCTACTGAACGAGATACATGCTTGTCATTTGGACCGAAGTTCGGTGGCTACATTGGTATCCTTTCACAGAATTCGTCGCGCGGGATCAAACGCCGGGCAAAATGCCCCAGACCGTGTACCCAGGCCGGAGCGACCATCAGTGAGCTTTGTAACCCATTGTAACCTAGCAATAACGCCAGCTGTTTCTTCTGAGCATAGTGAGGACTTTATGACCGCAATGCATTGCTCCATTTCTACAATGAGCGCCTAGAGCCGGGCTGTCATTTTACACCGTTTTTTTTGGGGGGGGGGGGATTTTACGAAATAGGCCTACGCCTACCTCAGTGTGTTCAAGGAGAAAAACGGATACGTTTGGTGAAGGGTATTGTTCAAGTGTCACGAATCTATTTATATCGATGTCACTTGGGACATTTATCAAATTAATCATGATGTAGCCTATTCTTCTGCATAGGATACAGTTCCATATGGATAGCAAATGAAAACAGTAAGGAGGAATGATAACACTACACTCTTAGAAAAAAAGGTGCTATCTAGAACCAAAAAGGGTTAATCAGCTGTCCCAATAGGAGACACCTTTGAATAACCCCTTTTGGTTCCAGGCAGAACCCATTTGGGTTCCATGTAGAACCATTTCCACAGAGGGTTCAACATGGAACCCAAAAGAGTTCTACCTGGAACCAAAAAGGGTTCTCCTATGGGGATAGCAGCAGAACCCTTTTGGAACCCTTTTTTCTAAGGGTGTAAGCTAATGGTTGGTGCTTTCTGCATTAATGTGTTTATTTTCAGTGCTAAAGATGATTGTAATGCTCTATCCTTATTATCCATGGAATTTGAGAGATTTTATAAGCTCTCACGAATATTCAGGCAATATGACCTTTTTCAGCTTCTTCTTGTTTTCTCTGCGGGGCCTAGCACTCGCAGTTCAAGGACTTACACAACTGATTTGACCAAGTGATGCATTAGAGTGACAGCTTTGAATTCATGCAGCTTATCCCTGTGTTTTTGGCTCGGGCAGCATGTCATCTGTGGTGATATTCTAATACCTATGGCCGCATTTTACAGTTTAAAATGATTTCGAATTGTTTACAAATATGGCTGTGTCCCCTCTTTGTTGTAATGGCATGGTCGGGTCCATCATCCAGAAACATAGCCTAGTCTTGTGCCTTACATCCTTTGATAGACTAATGCTTTAACTTTGTATCCTCATAAAGCAACATTGTGTCCATTTTTATAGATGCATTATAGTTGTATTAGCTTTGCCTGTGCGTTTCGGTTTTAACACTCTTTTTCACTCAACTCTTTATTGTGTCCAAAAATGTCATCGATGCACTTTCCCTATTTTGAGAGGGAGATGGTTCTCTCCTTATTTTCCAATCATGAGACTCAGCAGATAGCATTAGCTATGCCCTGTCATTTTTGCTGACACTGTGAATTTAATGATTAACAACTCTTACCTTGTGTAATAAGATTATTAAATGGTAGGTAGCATAAACGTAACCCCATGTAACATATGGATTTGCATTAGTATACACATCAAAAGTCCCAATGCAAAGTTACACCTCACTTTTCTATTTTTCAAGTTATTACATAAAACCGATGAGAATTCAAAACAATGCTGAAGTTATTTTGGAAAATGTTTTAACGGGGTGTGACGTAATATGGAGGACCCGGCAAGCCAGCCTATTTCCTATAATGTAAACAGAAATAACTTCAAATGTATAACTTCAAATTCAACCAAATTGTTTGCACTCATGACTACTGGTTTCAGTTACGTTTTCAGCCAACTTACAAGCAAAAACTTTATGAATTTATTGTTACAAATCAACTTGCAAGGTTGCTTGCCAACTAGCCTGCTAACGTTAGCCCTACCAGCCTGCTAACGTTATGTTAGCATGGCATGAGTCAGCCAGTTGCTATCAACCCCTAGCTTACAGCTACATTAAAGTAAACCAACGTTTTGGAAATACATAACGCATCTAACGTCAACCAGCTATCAAATAATGTTTTAAAGAATGTTAGTCATATGCAGTTATCTTAGCCAGCAAGCTAGCCAGCCAGTCAGCTAATGTTAGCTAATTAGCCAACTAACTATTAGCCTAGCCATCCTAGCCAACCACCATGGTTATGGTCGGCAAGCCAGAGCCCAACAACTGGAGACCAGCTAGAACACAACTAACACAACACAACTAAAACATAACGGCAGATCAAAAGCAAAGAGAGCAGAGACTTACAGATTGATGGCTGGGGCCCAGCCGATGGTAAAACTTTGAAAACAGTGCAGGCTGAGTTAGCTTCCAAAATGAAGAAGGAGGCGGGCGCTTCACTGGGCCGAGGGAGAGTCGGTGAGGGAAATCCAATAGCTATATAGCGAGAAAAATCCCAAATAGATAGATTCCGGATGTCAGTCAGCTAGCGCGGTAGCACTAAGCCAAGGCGGAAAAAGTTACAAAACTCCTGTAGCCTACTTCATAGAGAACATGCTGAAAAATGGACAAAACAAAAAGGAGAACGGACGAGGTACTACACAATTAGAGCAAGCAGGTATGATTTTCTCTTTCATTTTAAGTCCACATCAAGAAGGCACCAGAGCCTGCCGTGCTAACGGGTTCCAACTAGATAACACAGCCACAAAGCCTGTGAAGAGCATGAGGATGCTAACGTTAGCCAGCTTGAGCTAGCTAACTAGCTAGCATATGAACTCGGTAGCACAGAGTAGATTTTCCATATGACATTGAGAAATAGTGTATTGTGGGTAGTGTGTTGTGGGTAGTTTAGAAGATATCCGGAAATAAGTTCCCACGGGGGGCCAGTATGCACTCACTAATTGGAAGTCGATCTGGATAAGAGCGTCTGCTAAATGACTAAACTGTAAACTGTAAGTTAATAAATATGTAATAACCCAAAAACATAACTATGTTTGTAGTTATAGGTAAACAGATTGTGACTACAACTAAGTTACTAAGTCTTTGACCACACTGTGTTGTTACTTTGGTGAGTAAAAACTCATGCTTGCTACCCTTTAAGAAGGTAGATTTGATTATTGGTCTTGTCAGACAGAATTATTAAGTTATTACTGTGTTATTACAGTGTTATTAGTACTATTAATGTGTTTTTACAGTGTTATTACACACAACCTCTAAGATAGCTCTGTGTGACTGTGTAGCTGTGTAGCTGGGCTGAAGGAGTGAGCTCATCTCATTACCCCCTGCATGGTGGTGACGGTGACAACATTTCATAACTGACACTGACACATGCATGTCCTCCAACAGAGGACACTGACTAAAGCTGCCAAGCGATTGGATGAAGAGAAATGATATGAAGAAGACTAACAAAAGCATACTGCTATGCAATGCATCATTAGTGACTAACCTACAGTTGAAGTCGGAAGTTTACATACACTTAGGTTGGAGTCATTAAAACTTATTTTTCAACCACTCCACAAATTTCTTGTTAACAAACTATAGTTTTGGCAAGTCGGTTAGGACATCTACTTTGTGCATGACACAAGTAATTTTTCCAACAATTGTTTACAGACAGATTATTTCACTTATAATTCACTGTATCACAATTCCAGTGGGTCAGAAGTTTACATACACTAAGTTGACTGTGCCTTTAAACAGCTTGGAAAATTCCAGAAAATGATGTCATGGCTTTAGAAACTTCTGATAGGTTAATTGACATCATTTGAGTCAATTGGAGGTGTACCTGTGGATGTATTTCAAGGCCTACCTTCAAACCCAGTGTCTCTTTGTTTGACATCATGGGGAAATCAAAATAAATCAGCCAAGACCTCAGGAATTTTTTTTTAGACCTCCACAAGTCTAGTTCATCCTTGGGAGCAATTTCCAAACGCCTGAAGGTACCACGTTCATCTGTACAAACAATAGTACGCAAGTATAAACACCATGGGACCACTCAGCCGTCATACCGCTCAGGAAGGAGACGCGTTCTGTCTCCTAGAGATGAACGTACTTTGGTGTGAAAAGTGCAAATCAATCCCAGAACAACAGCAAAGGACCTTGTGAAGCTGCTGGAGGAAACAGGTACAAAATTATCTATATCCACAGTAAAACGAGTCCTATATCGACATAACCTGAAAGGCCGCTCAGCAAGGAAGAAGCCACTGCTCCAAAACCGTCATAAAAAAGCCAGACTACGGTTTGCAACTGCACAAATGTCCTCTGGTCTGATGAAACAAAAATATAACTGTTTGGCCATAATGACCATCGTTATGTTTGGAGGAAAAAGGGGAAGGCTTGCAAGCCGACGAACACCATCCCAACCGTGAAGCACGGGGGTGGCAGCATCATGCTGTGGGGGTGCTTTGCTGCAGGAGGGACTGGTGCACTTTACAAAATAGATGGCATTATGAGGAAGGAAAATTATGTAGATATTCAAGCAACATCTCAAGACATCAGTCAGGAAGTTAAATCTTGGTTGCAAATTGGTCTTCCAAATGGACAATGACCCCAAGCATACTTCCAAAGTTGTGGCAAAATGGCTTAAGGACAACAAAGTCAAGGTATTGGAGTGGCCATCACAAAGCCCTGACCTCAATCCTATAGAAAATATATGGCAGAACTGAAAAAGCGTGTGCGAGCAAGGAGGCCTACAAAGCTGACTCAGTTACACCAGCTCTGTCAGGAGGAATGGGCCAAAATTCACCCAACTTATTGTGGGAAGCTTGTTGAAGGCTACCTGAAACGTTTGACCCAAGTTAAATAATTTAAAGGAGATGCTACCAAATACTAATTGAGTGTATGTAAACTTCTGACCCACTGGGAATGTGATGAAAGAAATAAAAGCTGAAATAAATCATTCTCTCTACTATTATTCTGACATTTCACATTCTTAAAATAAAGTGGTGATCCTAACTGACCTAAGACAGGGAATTTTTACTAGGATTAAATGTCAGGAATTGTGAAAAACTGAGTTTAAATGTATTTGGCTAAGGTGTATGTAAACTTCCGACTTCAACTGTATATCGCATCTAAAACAGTAGCAATCATTTCAATAAGAGTTAGGTTTGAGTTTGTCAATGGCTTCTCTAAGATCAGTGGCATGAGTCCTGTTGGTTATAATGAAGTAGTGGTTCTGGTTGGGGTAGCTGTTGAATGTCAAGGGATCACTGGAAAAGTCTATTTTCGTCTTTTGCCAATTTATTACCTATTATTAACAATACTGAAGTTAAACGTTTGAAATTAATTATGGCTGAAACAGTCTATCAATCAACATAGTTTACCATTCAGGTTTCTTGCTGGGTAGACTGCTTCCTGTGGAGACCTTCCTGTAGCCTATTTATCTTCAAGTGATTCTCCCAGTGGCCGTTGACAATCCTGCAGCTTCACCTGAGATGGCTGAGCTGTCAACTGTCTTGTGGTTCCGAATGTCAGATTGTGGGGATTCCAATCGTTGCTGTCTGTGATGCTGAATCAGAAACTCCACTGTTAGTGCTACAGCTGCTTGTTGTTTACCTTTGAACATTATTCACATAACAAAGTCACAACAGTAACCTGCTACTAATGATGTTAACTAGTGATGATCATTGATCAGTTTTATGTAAACATATGGATTGGTAACCACTCTTTGTCCCTTTCTATCTTTCTAAGAGGCAAATTATGCCAGCAGCACCAGAGTCCCTCCCCCTGGTGACTTGCCAGCCCATTGGTCAGACCGCTCTGTGCACCACCTCTAGCCCCGCCCTCTCCCCTGGCAGATCCATGCTGCTGGACACGCCCCACAGAGCCACGCCCACACCATGAGCGCCAACGGGCCCGCCCCTGTGGCCCTGGCTACGGCCCCAGCTGCAACCCCAGTCGCCCCGCCGGTTGCCGCTCCGGTAGCCGCCCCCACGGCTGCCCCGGTCCCTGTGCCGACCGTCCCAGTGGGCGCGTTGGCACAGAAGAAGCGGGCGCAGTATGCCAAAAGCAAGAAGCAGGGCAGCAACGCCAACACCAGGCCTGCCAGGGCCCTGTTCTGCCTCAAACTCAACAACCCCATACGAAGAGCCTGCATCAGCCTGGTGGAGTGGAAGTATCCTTTACAACAGACCACAGTGTGTGTGTGTGTGTTTGTGGGAAGGGGGGGGGGTTGTCTGGATGTCAGTAATCTATGTTGTGTTCTTTAGTGTGTGTTCCGTTTATTGTGTATGTGAGTATGTGAGAAGAACCATCATGAGCTCAGTTAGGGTCGATTCAGGGCCGTCACTTGAACTTCCAACCATGCACCAATTCCTGATTTACTTGAATTTCTGAACAGTACAGTTGGCTAATTCTGAGTTGCACCTAGCCCATGCCTAACTGTAGCTACCTAGCTTTAACTTAACCATGTGGAGAGACTGCATCCCATCTCCATTACCCCTCAGACTCCAGTACATATAGACAAGAGACACTCCTTCATGTTAATCTCACCGCAGCCTGTGACTCACTACCCAACACAGAATATGAAAGTGAAACAGCAAGTCAACATTTACTAGCGTAGGTATTATACTGCAGCAGGGAACGCAAAAACAGATGATTTGACACCTATAGCCACTGATGTGTGAATCATTTTACACTTTGTGTTTTTTCGGCAGTGCATGCTAGAGAATAGTCAACTGGAGGTGTTTTTTTTTTTAAACAAAGTCTTTTTTTGCTGCCTCCCAAGGCACTGTGAAAGTCACCACGTCCTAAATCCTAAAATACTGGTGGGGCTTGTAATAACAGAGGGTGACTCAGTGACAAGACACAGCTGTGTGTGTCAGCCTCTGCTGGGACTCTGCTGCTCCAGAAGACACAGTCATCAGAACACTGTGATAACAAGGCACATTATCTCATGTTATTTAGATGGATGCTGAATTGCAAAGTTGCCTTTTGAATGTTGTTATGACTTCTTTTTACTCCTGTAACTTCGATGTCTTTGATTTGAACTATCTGTTTGATGACGATCATTTGAACAGGAAATAATCTAACTGCTTTGATGTTTTTCCCTTAACCTTCTCTTCCAGGCCATTTGATATCTTTATATTAATTGCTATATTTGCCAACTGTATGGCCTTAGCTGTGTACATCCCCTTCCCTCAGGATGACTCCAACTCCACAAACCATGACCTGGTGAGTACATTTATACGTCAGCATTACTCCTGACATCACTTTAATAATGTTTACATATTTTTGCTTTACTCGTCTCATATGTATATACTGTATTCTATTCTATTCTACTGTATTTTAGTCTATGCCACTCCGACATTGCTCGTCCTAATATTTATATATTTCTTAATTTCATTCTTTTACTTTTAGATTTGTGTGTATTGTGTGCATTGTTGTGATTTGTTAGATATTACTGCTCTGTTGGAGCTAGAAACACAAGCATTTTGCTACACCCGCAATAACATCTGCTAAATATGTGTATGTGACCAATACAATTTGATTTGATTTGATTTGACTCCCCTAATTAACCCCATGACCTCCGGATCCCCTTGCAATACCTTTGACCTCTATTGTGCTCTGTATGGTGAAGTTGCCCCTAGATGCTGGATCTTGGGTCAGTTTTGCATTTCCCCCCACTAATGGTTAAGGTTAGGATTGGGGGAGGGGAAGCTGATCCTAGATCTGTACCTAGGGGAAACTTCACCCCAGAGCCTAGAGAATTCTGTGCTTTGCTGTTCTCAGCTGCTACTGTGAATGACTGCTTGGGTTTGCTGCTGTGTACTCTGGCAGTAACATCCTTCATGGTGCAGATGACTTACGGTGTCATTGAAGTCTCTATGGAGGTGCTGTAGGACAGAAGATACCCTCTGTTTGTTTTCAGGTTGTTATGCTGTACCCTGCTCAGTTGTAATGGCTGTGTCTGTTTGTAGGACTAGGGGTTGTCAGGACATGTTTAAAGGCACTATATGGAGTGGGGGGTTGAGGTCGTGGGGGATGGTAAACATGTAGTCCCGTGTAGCTCAGTTGGTAGAGCATGGCGGTTGCAACGCCAGTGTTGTGGGTTCGATTCCCACGGGGGACTAGTATGAAAAAATATATATATACAGTGAGGGAAAAAAGTATTTGATCCCCTGCTGATTTTGTACGTTTGCCCACTGACAAAGACATGATCAGTCTATAATTTTAATGGTGGGTTTATTTGAACAGTGAGAGACAGAATAACAACAACAAAATCCAGAAAAACGCATGTCAAAAATGTTATACATTGATTTGCATTTTAATGAGGTAAATAAGTATTTGACCCCCTCTCAATCAGAAAGATTTCTGGCTCCCAGGTGTCTTTTATACAGGTAACGAGCTGAGATTAGGAGCACACTCTTAAAGGGAGTGCTCCTAATCTCAGCTTGTTACCTGTATAAAAGACACCTGTCCACAGTAAGCAATCAATCAATCAGATTCCAAACTCTCCACCATGGCCAAGACCAAAGAGCTCTCCAAGGATGTCAGGGGCAAGATTGTAGACCTACACAAGGCTGGAATGGGCTACAAGACCATTGCCAAGCAGCTTGGTGAGAAGGTGACAACAGTTGGTGCGATTATTCGCAAATGGAAGAAACACAAAAGACCTGTCAATCTCCCTCGGCCTGGGGCTCCATGCAAGATCTCACCTTGTGGAGTTGCAATGATCATGAGAACGGTGAGGAATCAGCCCAGAACTACACGGGAGGATCTTGTCAATGATCTCAAGGCAGCTGGGACCATAGTCACCAAGAAAACAATTGGTAACACACTACGCCGTGAAGGACTGAAATCCTGCAGCACCCGCAAGGTCCCCCTGCTCAAGAAAGCACATATACAGGCCCGTCTGAAGTTTGCCAATGAACATCTGAATGATTCAGAGGAGAACTGGGTGAAAGTGTTGAGGTCAGATGAGACCAAAATCGAGCTCTTTGGCATCAACTCAACTCGCCGTTTTTGGAGGAGGAGGAATGCTGCCTATGACCCCAAGAACACCATCCCCACCGTCAAACATGGAGGTGGAAACATGCTTTGGGGGTGTTTTTTCTGCTAAGGGGACAGGACAACTTCACCGCATCAAAGGGACGATGGACGGGGCCATGTACCGTCAAATCTTGGGTGAGTACCTCCTTCCCTCAGCCAGGGCATTGAAAATGGGTCGTGGATGGGTATTCCAGCATGACAATGACCCAAAACACACGGCTCAAGAAGAAGCACATTATGGTCCTGGAGTGGCCTAGCCAGTCTCCAGACCTTAATCCCATAGAAAAGCTGTGGAGGGAGCTGAAGGTTCGAGTTGCCAAACGTCAGCCTCGAAACCTTAATGACTTGGAGAAGATCTGCAAAGAGGAATGGGACAAAATCCCTCCTGAGATGTGTGCAAACCTGGTGGCCAACTACAAGAAACGTCTGACCTCTGTGATTGCCAACAAGGGTTTTGCCACCAAGTACTAAGTCATGTTTTGCAGAGGGGTCAACTACTTATTTCCCTCATTAAAATGCAAATCAATTTATAACATTTTTTACATTTGTTTTTCTGGATTATGTTGTTGTTATTCTGTCTCTCACTGTTCAAATAAACCTACCATTAAAATTATAGACTGATCATGTCTTTGTCAGTGGGCAAACGTACAAAATCAGCAGGGGATCAAATACTTTTTTCCCTCACTGTATATAAATGTATGCACTCACTACTGTAAGTCGCTCTGGACAAGAGCGTCTGCTAAAATGTTCAATGGTCATACGTTATTTATGTGTAATACATGTACAATTCTTGCTTTGGCTGTGTCGATGTGTGTGCTATATCCTCTTTGAAGACTGTTCTTGTGTAACCGCAGAGACTATGGGTCCAATCTTTGGCTACATAGAGAATCATCTCCATGCTCTTTTCAGTCGTACTTTGTCATGTCATATTGTTCCTGCAGTGCACCGGAATTTCATTCAGCTTTTTATTTTTAGAAATCCCCATCTCTGCACCACCTCTCTCTATGCTCCCCCGTTCATGTTAGTCTGACAGTGTGTCTGTGTAGGCTGATGAATTATGGGTGATGTAGTGTTCAAAGCAGTGCTTCTACAGCTGAGAGTGAGTGTAAGAGTGTGTGCAAAGTCCACTGGCGAGACAACAGACATTTGGATTCGTACATGAGCAGAATTTAGCTGGAGTGCTTAATGATTCATGAAGAGATCGTATGTCTGACTGCGGAGAGAGCAGACTGCTGGATGTTCTCTTAATGTTATGTCTGAGAGAGAGAGGGGTGAAAGAGAGAGAGAGAGAGAGATAGATAGAGAGAGAGACAGAGAGAGAGAGAGAGAGAGAGAGACACAGACAGACAGACAGACAGACAGACAGACAGACAGACAGACAGACAGACAGAAAGTAGGATGTGTGAGAGCAATAGAAGGCTACTGTAGAAGCTGTCCTGTTTTGTAACACTCAACCCAACTACTGCTTTAAAATATGTATGGGGCTTATACTGCAGTTATGCTGTGGTTGTACGAAGACGTTCTACTGTACCAAGATACCAAGATGTACTACTTGAGAGGAGAAGTGTGGTGTAATGCTTGCAAGTGTGACCTCCAGGAGGGTGACCCCAGGGTATTTGTTTGCACAGTAGTGCATAGGAGGAGGAAAGTAGGTCATCAGGGACAATACAGTCTGTGCTACACTATTGTGTAATCTTGGTTGGTGTTCAACTACATGCTGTTAGGAGGACCAAAAGAGCATTGTCTTATTGCAATGTTCATATCAGTATGAGGATCAGGCAAAAATGTGGTCCTGTATGTCTCAGTTGGTAAAGCATGGCGCTTGCAATGCAAGGGTTTTGAGTTAATTTCCCGCTGGGGCCACCCATACGACAATGTATAGAACTACTGTAAGTAGCTTTGAATAAAAGACAGATTAAATGTAACAGGGGATTTGATTCCATAGTTCTGGGGAATAAACCAGGGCCATATATAAAGTATGTATGGCCCTGGAGTTAACTATGGTTAAAGTCGACTCTATGGAATGTACATAGCATATACACTGAGTGTACAAAACATTAGGAACACTGCTCTTCCCATAACATAGATTGACCAGGTGAATCCAGGTGAAAGCTATGATCTGTTAAATCCACTTCAATCAGTGTAGATGAAGGGGAGGAGACAGGTTAACGATGGATTTTAAAGTCTTAAGACAATTGAGACATGTATTGTGTATGTGTGCCATTCAGAAGGTGAATGGGCAAGACAAAAGATTAAAGTGCCTTTGAACGGGGTATGGTAGTAGGTGCCAGGCGCACCGGTATGTTGGGAACTGCAACTCAATATTAGGCAGGTGTTCTTAATGCTTTGTACACTCAGTGAGGTATGTAGACTAGAGTACACCTTATCTTATGATGATTCAACCTCATTGGGGAACAACCTATAGTGTCATTCTAAATGTGAACTCTATGTAATGTAAATGTAGGCTACAGTCCACCTTATGTTATGTCTATATTCTGTAGAGAGTGGCTATGAAGTCACTCCACAGAAGAATAGCTATCACTGTGCACAGCAACTGTGGGATGGAGGTATGGATGTGTGAGGGAAGGATGGGGTGGATGGGGATGTATCTAAATGGCAGCTAATGAGCAACTGCTGGGCTGGGCTGGCTGAGAGATCCACACACACACGCACACACTCCACACGTACGCACACATATACGGAAACACACACATACACACTTGCGTATACACATACACACACACCCTCCACTACATCCTCATGCCTTCCCACCCGACTGGCCTGCCTGGCCTCTGACTGCTAATTAGCCACGCATGAGAGGCCATGCTGAGGATTAGACATGTCATTATATATATCACATATTGGACTCAGAGTACCAGGGAGTCTTATCGCCCACCGCCGCCTCAGCTCGGCCGCCACCAAAAACTCCAGACTGTCTGCATCTTAAATGGTACCCAATTCCCTATATAGTGTACTACTTTTTACCAGAGCTCTAGTTAAGATTGTCCAGAGCCCTGGTCAAAAATAGTGCGCTATATAGGGAATAGGGTGTCATTTGGGATGCACCCCAGACAGCTGCTACTCCCTAATGTTAAGACAGAGCTGAGAGACTGCCTCTTTATCCATCTAATGCACTGGTATTGTCTTTATCCATCTACTGCACTGGTATTGTCTTTATCCATCTACTGCACTGGTATTGTCTTTATCCATCTACTGCACTGGTATTGTCTTTATCCATCTACTGCACTGGTATTGTCTTTATCCATCTACTGCACTGGTATTGTCTTTATCCATCTACTGCACTGGTATTGTCTTTATCCATCTACTGCACTGGTATTGTCTTTATCCATCTAATGCACTGGTATTGTCTTTAACCATCTAATGCACTGGTATTGTCTTTATCCATCTACTGCACTGGTATTGTCTTTAACCATCTAATGCACTGGTATTGTCTTTATCCATCTACTGCACTGGTATTGTCTTTATCCATCTACTGCACTGGCCTTTTTTACATTAATTCTCCTGTTTTTTGTTTGTTGATATTTGGGGTACTTTTGGGTAGTGTATAATAGGGTTGGGCAATATTACGATAGCATCGTCTATCGACGATGATTGACAGCCATCAACGATGGTGACGATATCGTGATGTTACAGACGATGGTTTAGTCTATTTGAATTTGACTGGCGGCGCGCCGTAAATAACGGAGTCTCGCAATGTACAGCAGGGCAGCACACAATTGACATTCCAAGTAATTTGTCTATTCCTATTTGCTATAGCCTGATTCAATAAATATGTCATATACAGAACGCAAGAGAGTAATCTAGGCCAGACAGAGCGGAGAATTCCACTAAAGCAGCGCAAAATATCCAGTCATAAAATATAGTTTCTCTCTCTCTGTTGGATGCTATAGATTAAACCTATTCATTTTTTTTATATAACGGACACTCCATAACTATCTTGTGTCTAGCTGTTTAAAAAAAACATTTGATCTTTTAAAAAAAAATGTTCTCTCCATTCGATATTCTATGAATATGACTTTGGGCTATACAGATGTAGGACCTTAATTTGAGCCAGTTTGCTACAGCAGAAAAAGAATCCTGCAGCAACAGGAAATGTGAATTATGATGTGGATTATAATTAATAGCCATTTTTTGTAGGGGTTTATACATTTTCCTTAGGCCAAATTAAGTCTGACATTTTTTAAAGTGGAAATTACAAACATTAGAAGCCTTTTTAAACTTTTAATACACTACAAGTTTGAAATGATCTGCATTGCAAGAAAATTCTCAGCAACAAAAGAGTGATCAAGGCCTAAAAACGTAAGGTAGCCAGGGGACTAATAATGAGAGAGAACCAACAATATCAAAATCGAATGACAAGTTTAATCAAGTTTAAGCTTATTAAGAACGAAATGATCCATGCGGGCTGTGAAAATCCCCCCATGCGAGGTTGTAAACCAAATGGCCAATAACCTATCCTCCTACTAGGCCTATTGACTCCTTTATTCAATTTTAGATTTTTGCACTGACTCTATGCACACTCACAGGACTCTACACACTCACACACACACACTCACACTCACACTGACACTCCAACACACACACACACTCTCACTCACACACACACTTCATTGGCTCACACACACATGACACACACACATTCATACTGACTCTACAAACACACACACACACACACACACACACACTTACATACAATCATCATATACACTGCTGCTACTCCGTTTATCATATATCCTGATCCCTGGTCACGTTACCTCTATACAGTGCCTTCAGACCCTTTACTCAGTAATTTGTTGAAGCACCTTTGGCAGTGATTACAGCATCGAGTCTTCTTGGGTACAAGCTTGGCACACCTGTATTTGGGGAGTTTCTCCCATTCTTCTCTACAGATCCTCTCAAGCTCTGTCAGGTTGGATGGGGAGCGTTGCTGCGCAGCTATTTTCAGGTCTCTCCACAGATGTTCGATCGGGTTCAAGTCTGGGCTCTGGCTGGGCCACTCAAGGACATTCAGAGACTTGTCCCGAAGCCACTCCTGCGTTGTCTTGGCTGTGTGCTTAGGGTCGTTGTCCTATTGGAAGGTGAACCTTCACCCCCGTCTGAGGTCCTGAGCGCTCTGGAGCAGGTTTTCATCAAGGATCTCTCTGTACTTTGCTCCGTTCATATTTGCCTCGATCCTGACTAGTCTCCCAGTCCCTGCCGCTGAAAAACATCCCCACAGCATGATGCTGCCACCAGCATGCTTCACCGTATGGATGGTGCCAGGTTTCCTCCAGATGTGATGCTTGGCATTCAGGCCAAAGAGTTCAATCTTGGTTTCATCAGACCAGAGAATCTTGTTTCTCATGGTCTGAGAGTCTTTTAGGTGCCTTTTGGCAAACTCCAAGCGGGCTGTCATGTGCCTTTTACTGAGGAGTGGCTTCCGTCTGGCCACTCTACCATAAAAGCCTGATTGGTGGAGTGCTGCAGAGATGGTTGTCCTTCTGGAAGGTTCTCCCATCTCCACAGAGGAACTCTAGAGCTCTGTCAGAGTGACCATCAGGTTCTTGGTCACCTCCCTGACCAAGGCCATTCTCCACCGATTGCTCAGTTTGGCCGGCGGCCAGCTCTAGGAAGAGTCTTGGTGGTTCCAAACTTCTTCCATTTAGGAATAATGGAGGCCACTGTGTTCTTGTGGACCTTTAATGTATCAGACGTTTTTTGGTACCCTTCCCCAGATCTGTGCCTCGACACAATCCTGTCTCTGAGCTCTACGGACAATTCCTTCGACCTCATGGCTTGGTTTTTGCTCTGACATTCACTGTCAACTGTGGGACCTTATATAGACAGGAGTGTGCCTTTCCTTTCATGTCCAATCAATTGAATTTACCACAGGTGGACTCCAATCAAGTTGTAGAAACAACTCAAGGATGATCAATGGAAACAGGATGCACCTGAGCTCAATTTCAAGTCTCATAGAAAAGGGTCTACCTTATGTAAATAAGGTATTTCTGTTTTTTATTTGTAATAAATTAGCAACATTTGCAAAAAATACTGTTTACGATTTGTCATTATGGTGTTTTGTGTGTAGATTGCTGAGGAAAATGTTTTATTTAATACATTTTAGAATAATAAGGTTGTAACGTAACAAAATGTGGAAAAAGTCAAGGGGTCTGAATACCTTCCGAAGGCACTGTACATATGTAATCCTACCACTCCAGTATCCCTGCACATTGTAAATATGGTATTGGCACTGACCCTGGAACTGACCCTGTATATAGCTTACTTTATTTATTGGGTTTTTGTTCTACCTTACTTTATTTTATAGTACTACTGATATTGATTACTGCATTGTTGGGAAAGAGCTTGCAAGAAAGGCATTTCACTGTACTAGTGCACGTGACAATAAAAACTTGAACCTTTAAATTATCATAACTATCGTGAATAGTAGCATATTTCACAAATATTCTAGCCAAAGAAAGGGTTGTCCTAATGTTGCCACTTTAAAAAATAACAAGAATGAAAGTCTATATCAATCACAGCTTTATGAGAGATATAACATTTTATTTTTATTTTGAGGCAAATATAGCTATTATTATCCAGTTCTGAGGACGATAGACTGTTTCCATCCAGCCCAGGATGTATAACGTTACTCACTACAGTTAGACCGTTCTTCATCAGAATGTTAGCTAACCCTACTCCTTACCCTAACCTTAACCCTTGAACCTAAATCCTAACCTTAACCCTAACCTTAACCCATAACCCTAACCCCTAGCCTAGCTAACGTTAGCCACCTAGCTAATGTTAGCCACAACAAATTGGAATTAGTAACATACCATACGTTTTTGCAAATGTGTAACATATTGTACAAATTGCAATTCGTAACATATCATACAAATTGTAATTCGTAACATATTATACAACTTGTAATTCTATACTATACAGGGAATAGGGTGCCATTTCAGACTCAGCCATAGACTACGTTCTGTGGATGGATGAGATGCGTGTTTAGAACAGGGTCATATTCACTAGGAACCAAATGAAAGGAAATGTGGAGGGACCTACCTGAATTTGTCCAATAAGAAACGCTTGTTTTCACTTTCCGTTGCAAAATGTTTTGCTCCGGTGTGCAGTAATGAACACGACCCAGTGCAGTGTGCTGCAGAATCATGTTGCCCTGGTTGGAAGAGTGGGCCTCCCAACTTGCCAGCCTCGTTAGTAAAGCTTGGTTAACTGCAGCAGCAAGCAGCTCATTATAAATAGAAATCCATTTCCTCCTTGGGCAGTAAGACAAGGCTGGAGGACTGGAGTTCCACAACCACCAGGAGGCAGAAGGGAGTCCATAATAGGGTTAACTGTACACTTCACACACACACACACACACACACACACACACACACACACACACACACACACACACACACACACACACACACACACACACACACACACACACACACACACAGACACACACACATACACACACCCATACAGACACACACACACACGCACACACACACACAGGGCATGCCCACATTTCCAAAAGCACACACACTCCGATTTGGGATTTTGGGCTTCATCTGGAAAGCTCTGCCATGGTTGACCAACTTGACCTCGTGCTCTAGTACACAGTCAAAAAATCTAGTTGATTAAATTTAATATTATTTAGGCACTGGTTCCACAGGCTTTTTTTTGTTTACTCGGTTAAATGTTGTCTGAACGTAACATTTTTAGTTGGCCCAAACTTTATCTCCAACATGAGAAAACATAAGCAAAAATGCAGTCAACTTAAAATGATGTGTTTTCTCAAATTGTCTGTAAATTATAGTTTGGGCATCTTACCTAAAAAAATGTCTGTGGAACTAGTTACACACACTGCTTTTAACATGTCCTCACTTGGGATTTAAACTCACAACCGCTTGGTTGACAGCATTCCAATCTTCCTGCTATGCCACCATGTCTGTGTACTCCTGAGTGGCGCAGTGGTCTAAGGCACTGCATCGCAGTGCTAACTGTGCCACTAGAGATCCTGGTTCGTATCCAGGCTCTGTCGCAGCCGGCCGCGACCGGGAGACTCATGGGCGGCGCACAATTGGCCCAGGGTAGGGGAGGGAATGGCCGGCAGGGACGTAGCTCAGTTGATAGAGCATGGCGTTTGCAACGCCAGAGTTGTGGGTTCGATTCCCACGGGGGGCCAGTATATATATATATTTTTTATATATATATAACAAAAAAATAACATTAAATAAAAAATATTTATGTATTCACTAACTGTAAGTCGCTCTGGATAAGAGCGTCTGCTAAATGACTAAAATGTAAATGTGTCAATTACTGATTTGACATGTATTGCTACACTTCTACGTAAATCTCAGCTCTGTTAAACGCACACTCAAGAAAAACGATTTTATTGATCATAGTGATTTAGGAATAACATTAAAACAGAGTAATTTGACCCACCAACATTAGACAACTATACAGAAAAAAACTACAATTGCTTAAATAAGTAAATCAAATCAATAATGTGAGAATAGTCTGATTAACTGATAATTGACACAGACATGGTGGTATAACTGGAAGGTCAGAATGCCATGAACCAAGAGGTGAGTTCAAGTCCCAGATGAGGAAATGTTTGAGTAATAATTACTGTATAAATTTACATGCACAATGTGTGTCAAATATATTGTTGAAAACTTTGCTTGTTCCTGATAACTTCCTTGTCAAACAGTTTGGAATGAGTGCTCTGAAATTATCACCCTGAAAGGCTCTAACACACACCTTGTGAAGAACAGTCACACACACCTGTCTGATAGAGAGTGTTGCCTCTTCTCTGCACACGTCTGTCTCCACCGCCACCTGTCTAGGAAACAGCCAGGCAGACATGGGGTCTGTCTGCCCCATCCTTCCTGTTTTAAGGTCATTTGTGACTGCTCTCTGTAAGACTCAGCGCTCCCGGAAGGCAGCTCCTCCTGCTGAAGGTAGCTGAGCAGAAAGCACCCTGGAACAATGACCTTTTCACTCTGTATATGATTCATACATTTCAACCTTCATAGGGCAACATGCACACGGAGCATCCTGGCTGCTATCATGTTAGTGTGTGTGTCTGTATCACTGTTGTTGGACAATACTATTCACTCTAATTCACCTCACCCACCGGGGACAAAATGACACTGACAATAGTCTGAAATGACCGCAGATATACTAGAGCAAGGCTGTTCAATGTCGGCCCTTGAGGGCCCAAACACTTCTGTTTTTCATCCCCTTCTTCTAATGAGGGACACCAGGTGAGTGCAACTAACTACCCGGTAGAAACAAAAACCAGGAGTGTTTCAGCCCTCCAAGAACGGAATTGAACAGCCCTGTACTAGATGATCCAATGGAGACTGAAATGACCATAGGTGAACTACAGATTAGAGGGACCACAGAAGGTCCAGTACAGTAACATCCATCAGGCAGACTGCTAGAGCAGAAACACATCCTGTGATCCCACAGCTTTGCCTTGTTGTTTATATGGGCATACTCTTGATTACATGTACTGTTTACTATCTGTTAGCCTCTCGTGGTATTTTGGTTTTCACATGGCGTGTGTCGTGTCAGAGGAGTATGTGAGGGAGTGTGTGTGTGTGTGTCTGGGTGTCTGTGCGTATGTGTGTGTGTGCTTGTGTGTTTCAAGTGTGTATCCGTGTGTCTGTGACAGTGGAGGTTGGCTGTGGCTGTAACTGTAGCTGGCGTGGCAGCAGTGTCTCTGGACTCCAGTGGAGATGATGGCAGAAGTGTGTGTTTAGTCACTTAACTAACTGCTCATTTGTGGCTCACGCTACGACACCCCCTTCTCGTTATCCCTAATGTGCGTGCACATGCGTGTGTGTGTTTATGTGTGGGTGGTAAAGCAGGCCATTGATAGACAATGCATGCCCATCTAGCCTGTCTTGTCTAGAAGGACACACTGTGCCTATTTATCCCTATAGAATGTTATCGGAAATTCAGGTATCTGTATCATATATCATGTAAGTTAGGCTCCTGCAATGATTAATTGAAGGAGTCAAATGATGAGTTACTGAACAAATGAATGAATGAATCTGGTAATCTAACTAGTATGACTAATCATGTTTTCTAGTTATGGTGAAAACCACTAACATCCAGAGCTCATTGAAATACCATCAACATGCTCAGGGGCCAGATATACAGTATCAAGCATCTCAGCGTAAGGGTGCTGATTTAGGATCAGATTTGCCTTTTAAGATCACAATGAAAAAGGTTACACAGGCAGGGAAGACCCAGGGAAGACCTGATCCTCGATCAGCACTGAAATTCTGAGATGTTTGATACGGCCCCAGATATCTATAGACGAGTATAAGACTGATAGTGAGAATATGCTGAATGTGTTATTAGACAATCCAGAGAAGCAGCTGCTATCTGATCTATGTCCTTTTGAAAGACAGCATGTGAACTGATTGTGGACTACAGGAAAAAAAAGAGGACTGAGCACACCCCCATTCTCATCGACGGGCTGTAGTGGAACAGGTTGAGAGCTTCAAGTTCCTTGGTGTCCACCTCACCAACAAACTATCATGGTCCAAACACACCAAGACAGTCGTGAAGAGGGCACGACAAAGCCTATTCCCCCTCAGGAGACTGAAAAGATTTGGCATGGGTCCTCAGATCCTCAAAAAGTTATACAGCTGCACCATCGAGAGCATCCTGACTGGTTGCATCACCGCCTGGTATGGCAACTGCTCGGCCTACGACCGCATGGCACTATAGAGGGTAGTGCGTACGGTCCAGTACATCACTGGGGCCAAGCTTCCTGCCATCCAGGACCTCTATACCAGGCAGTGTCAGAGGAAGGCCCTAACAATTGTCAAAGACTCCAGCCACCCTAGTCATAGACTGTTCTCTCTGCTACCGCACGGCAAGCGGTACCGGAGAGCGAAGTCTAGGTCCAAAAGGCTTCTTAACAGCTTCTACCCCAAAGCCATAAGACTCCTGAACAGCTAATCATGGCTACCCGGACTATTTGCATTCCCCCCCACCCCTCTTTTACGCTGCTGCTACTCTCTGTTTATTATCTATGCATAATCACTTTAACTCTACCCACATGTACATATTACCTCAATTACCTCGACTAACCTGTGCCTCCACACATTGACTCTGTACCTGTACCCCCTGTATATAGCCTCCCTACTGTTATTTTATTTTACTACTGCTCTTTAATTTTAATTTTTAATTTGTATTTATTTATCTACATCTGTGTATGCGAGTGCAAATGTGTTTTAGTGGTGCACCTTTGTGTGTGTGTGTGTGTGTGTGTGTGTGTGTGTGAGAGAGAGAGAGAGAGCGAGAGAGAGAGTGAGTGAGAAATAATATGGGAAAACTGAGGTTCTGATGTGATCAAAGCCAAAAAAAGAATACATGAAAGTAAGCGAGAGAGAGAGTAAACATTATTGTTTCTAGTTTAGGTTAGTTATGAGTGAAGTGTCCTGGCTTCGCATCACTTCAAAAGATTGACAAGTGACTGAAGTAACCACCTAGGAGCTGTGTGGGAGAGCCGGGCGAATCAGCTCAATCAGACCAGCAACTGAAAGATTTTAAATCTGCCAATGAGAGGATTGCATGAAATATTCTGCATACGTTTTTCCAGGGCATAATTGTCATAGATTTAGTCAGGAAAAACTTGACAAGTATTTTTCATCATAGTTATTGTTGATGAAATTAACACTGGTATTTGGATAATAGATTCATCCTCTAGATAAAAACATTTTTTCAGTCATTATTCTGCAGTCAGTAGCTATATTTACATTAAAGGGATACTTTGAGATTTTGGCTGTTACCATAGACTTCCAGTCATTGCACTAATGCTAGTTAGCAATTGCGCTAATGGTAGTTAGCAACTTCCTTCAAACTGCATGCATGCAGAGACATAAAAATGATATCCACGAGTTCCTTTGACTCTGGGGAAGTAGATAAAGGGCTTCATTGCTAAGTATCCCTTTAACTTGTCCAGTGATTTTTTGTAGAAATTCGACAATTGCCTGCTACGGTGGGTTTCCATTGAATTATCTTGTGTCGATAAAAACAGCTGGACGTAAGGACGTCAAACCCCCCCCCCCCCAAAAACCTGAAGTATTTCCATTACCCATTTAGGCAAATTGCGCATGAATAAATTGGCGACAGCCTGTATGCCCTCCCACCTATCTGTTTCATGTCTCAGGTAGCCTGTGAAAGCCAGAATGGATAGAATGCAATAATAAACTCATATTTGCCATATTCTAAAAATTATCATGTGCCAACTAACAATATGGCTATTGGCTAACATTATATCACAGATAAAAGGGGGAGCTTTGATTATACATGATATAACTAATGGTAGCTACATTCACAGTGTAATGTTTCTGCTGGTTGAAGATAGACATTATGGCAATGTTAAAGATGACCTCTTGTTGTTATAGCGCTGCTGTTTCCGTTCAGAGAATGACACCACAGCCTCTCCATAGCTTCGCCCGCCCCCTCACTGATGCACACACACCCAATGCATGCATGCACCAGTGTACGCAGCGCACGCAGCGCACGCAGCCATACACACACTGCCCTCTGTGGTCAGGGGTGGTATAGCGCCCTGAGCTCCCACATACAGTATATAGAACTGTTTGTGTGGGTAGAAAAGTATATAATGCTGTTGCTGGGTAACAGTGCATTAATAAACATTGCATTCAGAGACAAATATAGAAACACTTCTCTTTCTGAGAGGGGGAGGGGGAAGATGGTCTATGGTTTGATCAGAGATCGAAGGTCATATTCACACAATTTAATCTACACACATGCACACACACACACACACACACACACACACACACACACACACACAGTCGTGTTTAGCTAACCTTGTGGGGACACACAATTGATTCCCATTCAAAATCCTATTTTCTCTAACCTTTATCCCTGAACCTAACCCTAACCCTAACCCTTACTCTAACCCTAACCTTAAACCTAACCTTAACACGAAAACCTAACCTTAGCCCTAACTCCTATTCCCTAACCCTAAACCTAACCTTTAACCCCTAACCCTAATTCTAACCCTAAGACTAATTCTAACCTTAACCCTAAACATCCTAGAAATAGCATTTTTCCTTGTGGGGACTAAGAAAATGTCCCCAGTTGGTCAAATATTTCTTAGTTTGCTATTCTTGTGGGGACTTCTGGTCACACAAACAGGTAAATATACACTACACAAATACGCTTGTTCAAATGCAGTTGCTGTTTCTCCGGTGGATGTTGATGTTAGAGCTCAAGCTGAGCATAAAATTGCTCCACAATTAATTGGATATGTTGGCCTAGCTATTTTATTAGCAAGGAAGTGTGTCCAAAATGGCACAATTATACAACACACAAATATAAACACACACAGAATGATGCTGTGAGGAAGCACTGTGTGTGTGCTGGCTTCCTTCAACCCCCTAGCTGGCCTAGACTCCTATGACTGAGCCATACAGACAGGGGGGGGGAGAGGGAGGGAGAGAGAGTCATGATGATGGCATTGTTACAAAACCAGAGCAGCAATACATCTTGTAGCCCTATGAAATCACATTCATTGGTTACAACGTCGACACAATAAGATGAGGTAGGATGTTTGTTATTTTGTGCTATTTGTTTACCGTAAATATATTGACTCTTATCAAGCACCTCCACAAAGCCAATGGATATGCATATTCGATTTTCTATCCTAGCTCTGGTCCAGGGTGTTACATGCAGCTTGCTGACTCTGAGACTTCCTACAGTGTCAGCAAGCCACACGTAACGCCCTGGACCAGAGCTAGTCCTATCCCTTCTCGACTATACACTTGTGTCTTTAAGGTTTCTGTGTAATTTGAATGCAGTAGAAGTGTACATATACAGCATAGTTGTTTGTTTGTTTTTTTGTTGTCTGCAGAGATAGTTGTCCTGGTCATACAGTGATATTCAACACACATGATGTCACCGTGTGTGACTCATCATGTGACTCTGGCCCTCCGCCACAAGTACAGATGTGCTGTTCTATGCACGCTCTTTGTGTACTTACTCACCGACTGTGATACACGCTCTTCATGTACTTACTCACCACTCTCAGGTAATCATGTGATCAACTGCACTGGAGCCATGGATTATTATTACGCAATAAAATATATTTACAGAGATGTAATGGCGAGATCACCTGTGTATTAAATAAAGGATACAACTGAAATATGTAATGTAATAGAGGCTTAACATTGCAATGTCTATATTGACTATATCCCTCCCTCAGCCCCCTACTGGCATTCTCTATCAGCGCGCTCCAAACCAAAACACTGCTTAGTTTTGTCTATAGGCCTATTCCTACGGCACCAAACGGAAGAAAAAACTGACTGAAACAGGTAAGGACTACCTGAACTTGTCCAATAAGAAATGCTATTTTTCGTTAATACGACCCATGACTTTTGCATGATGAGATGAGTCATTTTAGCAGCCTAGTGGATAGCTCTGCTAACAGTGTCTGCATTGTTCATAGCCTGGTAACTTCAACCATTTTGTATCTTCTCTACGGGTCATAGAGTTCAATGTGTCAAATCGGAGGGCCTGTTGTCTGGACCTCTGGCAGTCTCTATGGGGGTGCCACAGGGTTCAATTCTCGGGCCGACTCTATTCTCTGTGTATATCAGTGATGTCGCTCTTGCTGCTGGTGACTCTCAGATCCACCTCTCCGCAGACGACACCATTTTGTATACATCTGGCCCTTCATTGGACACTGTGTTAACAAACCTCCAAACGAGCTTCAATGCCATACAACACTCCTTCAGTAGCCTCCAACTGCTCTTAAGCGCTAGTAAAACTAAATGCATGCTCTTCAATCGAACGCTGCTTGCACCCGCACGCCCGACTAGAATCACTACTCTTGGCGGGTCTGACTTAGAATATGTGGACAACTACAAATACCTAGGTGTCTGGTTAGACCGTAAACTCTCCTTCCAGACTCACATTAAGCATCTCCAATCCAAAGTTAAATCTAGAAACGGCTTCCTGTTTCGCAACAAAGCCTCCTTCACTCATGCTGCTAAACATGCCCTCGTAAAACTGACTATCCTACCGATCCTTGACTTCGGCAATGTAATTTACAAAATAGCTTCCAACACTCTACTCAGCAAA
This sequence comes from Coregonus clupeaformis, assembly GCF_020615455.1. Lineage (NCBI taxonomy): Eukaryota > Metazoa > Chordata > Actinopteri > Salmoniformes > Salmonidae > Coregonus > Coregonus clupeaformis. The sequence continues at coordinate 24,656,640 of NC_059203.1, forward strand.
TTGGATGTAGTCTATCACAGTGCCATCCGTTTTGTCACCAAAGCCCCATATACTACCCACCATTGTGACCTGTATGCTCTCGTTGGCTGGCCCTCACTACATATTCGTCGCCAAACCCACTGGTTCCAGGTCATCTATAAATCACTTCTAGGCAAATCCCCGCCTTATCTTAGCTCATTGGTCACCATAGTAACACCCACCCGTAGTATGCGCTCCAGCAGGTATATCTCACTGGTCATCCCCAAAGCCAACACCTCCTTTGGCCGCCATTCCTTCCAGTTCTCTGCTGCAAATGACTGGAACGAACTACAAAAATCTCTGAAGCTGGAGACACTTATCTCCCTCACTAACTTTAAGCATCAGTTGTCAGAGCAGCTTACCGATCACTGTACCTGTACACAGCCCATCTGTAATTAGCCCACCCAACTACCTCATCCCCATATTGTTATTTACATTGTTATTTATTTTGCTCATTTGCACCCCAGTATCTCTATTTGCACATCATCTTCTGTACATCTATCACTCCAGTGTTAATACTAAATTGTAATTATTTTGCACTATAGCCTATTTATTGTCTTACCTCCATAACTTACTACATTTGCACACACTGTATATAGATTTTCTATTTTCTACTGTGTTATTGACTGTACGTTTTGTTTATTCCATATGTAACTCTGTGTTGTTGTTGTTTTTATCGCACTGCTTTTCTTTATCTTGGCCAGGTCGCAGTTGTAAATGAGAACTTGTTCTCAACTGGCTTACGTGGTTAAATAAAGGTTAAATAAAATAAAAAAATTAATGGCCAGTGATGTTATGTAGTCCTGCCTGTGTATGGTTCAGTGGGTTAGCATCCTCCTTGATCATATGGTGAGCTCTCTCTCTGAGTCTCATGGACTGTGTTATTGCCTTCAGACATGAGCATTCCCCCTGTGGTAGGCTAGAGACAGGGCAACACCGGCTGGATGAGGGGTGTGTGGGTGTCTGTGCGTGTGTGTGTGCCTGCCTGCGTGTCACTGGCGTACACGTGTGTGGAAGTGTTTAACTGTATTGACAGGACCGTTTATCTATCTCTGTGTGTGTGTCTGCGTGTGTGTGGGCGGGGGGGGGGTTTGTCTTGGTGGGTGTGGGACGTGTTAATACTTTTCTGTTAGTATCTGTGTGTGTATTTATGCTGGAGTGCATACTGTATGTCTCTTTACAGCACAAATAAGCTCTGTGATGAGTCAGAGATATTTATGGCCTGCCCCACAGGCCTCGCTTTCCTCTCTCGCTCTCTCTCTCTCGCTCTCTCTCGCTCTCTCTCTCTCTCTCACACTCTCTCTCTCTCACACACACTCTCGCTCTCTCTCTCTCACACACACTCTCGCTCTCTCTCTCTCTCACACACACTCTCGCTCTCTCTCACACACTCTCTCTCTCTCTCACACACACTCTCGCTCTCTCTCTCTCTTTCACACACTCTCTCTCTCTCTCTCTCTCTCTCACACACACTCTCGCTCTCTCTCACACACTCTCGCTCTCTCTCTCTCTCACACACACTCTCGCTCTCTCTCTCTTTCACACACTCTCTCTCTCTCTCTCTCACACACACACTCTCGCTCTCTCACACACACTCTCGCTCTCTCTCTCTTACACACACTCTCGCTCTCTCTCTCTCTCACACACACTCTCGCTCTCTCTCACACACTCTCTCTCTCTCTCTCTCTCTCACACACACTCTCGCTCTCTTTCTCTCTTTCACACACTCTCTCTCTCTCTCTCTCTCACACACACACTCTCTCTCTCTCTCTCTCTCTCACACACTCTCTCCTCTCTTACTTTCTCTCTCTTTATCCATCTTCTATCTCCCCCTCTCTATCTCTCTCTTCTACTCTATCTCCCCCTCTCTATCTCTCTCTCTTCTACTCTATCTCCCCCTCTCTATCTCTCTCTCAGGCTAGGATGGCAGAGTGCAGATCCAACTTTGCTGATGTATAAATAAATGCCTGTGTAATCGAGTGGGAATGGTTTATTATTCACTATTAAACTCACATGCTTTCATGAACAAGAAAGTGGACATTTGCATACATTTACCATAGCTCTGGATGCCTGAGCCATGGGGTGATGACATCTGAGTTTTAATGGCAGGCCAGCCTTCAACCAATAGATTTAAAGGGAAGAATCTCTGCAATTCACAAAACAACAAAGCGGGCCAAAAATTGATGTAATCAAAGCACATTTTTAAAAAGTCCTGTTCAAACCTGTTCAAGAGATCTCATAAAGGATAGTTATTTTCCTTGAATTGTGGGACAGGATCGTTATAGCTTGATTTATTTATTTATTTGACTGTATGCCAGGTACTCTGTAACTTTGTGTTTGTGTGTTTTCGACTCAACTCAAAGGGCTTTATTGGCATGGGAAACATATGTTTACATTGCCAAAACATGTGAAATAGATAATAAACTAAAGTGAAATAAACAATACAAAAATTAACAGTAAACATTACACTCACAAAAGTTTCAAAGGAATAGAGACATTTCAAATGTCATTATGGCTATGAACAGTGTTGTAACGATGTGCAAATAGTTAAAGTACAAAATAGAAAATAAATAAACATAAATATGATTTGTATTTACAATGGTGTTTGTTCTTCACTGGTTGCCCTTTTCTTGTGGCAACAGGTCGCAAATCTTGCTGCTGGGGTTGCACACTGGTATTTCACCCAATAGTCTATCAAAATTGGATTTGTTTTCGAATTCTTTGTGGGTCTGTGTAATCTGAGGGAAATATGTGTCTCTAATATGGTCATACAGTTGGCAGGAGGTTAGGAAGTACAGCTCAGTTTCCACCTCATTTTGTGGGCAGTGTGCACATAGCCTGTCTTCTCTTGAGAGCCAGGTCTGCCTACGGCAGCCTCTTTCAATAGCAAGGCCATACTCACTGAGTCTGTACATAGTCAAAGCTTTCTTTAATTTAGGGTATTCTGCCACTGTATACTCTCTGTTTAGGGCCAAATAGCATTCTAGTTTTCTCAGTTCTTTTGTTAATTCTTTCCAATGTGTCAAGTAATTATCTTTTTGTTTTCTCATGATTTGGTTGGGTCTATTTGTGTTGCTATCCTGGGGCTCTGTGGGGTCTGTTTGTGTTTGTGAACAGAGTCCCAGTACCAGCTTGCTTAGGGGACTCTTCTCCAGGTTTATCTCTCTGTAGGTGATGGCTTTGTTATGGAAGGTTTGGGAATCGCTTCCTTTTAGGTGGCTGTAGAATTTAATGGCTCTTTTCGGGATTTTGATAATTAGCGGGTATCGGCCTAATTCTGCTCTGCATGCATTATTTGGTGTTTTACGTTCTACACAGAGGATATTTTTGCAGAATTCTGCATGCAGAGTCTCAATTTGGTGTTTGTCCCATTTTTCTCTCTCTGTCTCTCTCTGCCCCTGTCTCTGTTGCTCTCTCTCTCTCAGAGCACTCAGTTGAATGGCAGTAGTGAGCCGAGAGCCTCCCTCAACCTTTTACACTGGTAACAGAGGGGCCTGTGGCTTTTTCACTGGGCTAAGTGCTGCACTCAATCGGCAGTTAACTGTTGGTAAAACAAGCCCGCAGCACACAATACTCCTGCATTTACTGTATGGTGTCTAAAGAGCAGGGGGATTAAGTACAGGAGACTGTGTGTGTGTGTGTGTGTGTGCGTGCGTGCGTGCGTGCGTGCGTGCGTGCGTGCGTGCGAGAGAGAGAGAGAGAGAGAGAGAGAGAGAGAGAGAGAGAGAGAGAGAATGAAGTCGGGGGTCCTGTATGTGAAGAGTTAAATGACTATGTCTAATGTTCGATCCCCCAACACTGCTTCTGGCTAGTAGAACCTAGCAGGAACCCTGACTTTAGAACAGGTAGCAATAGTTATTATATAGGTTAGATAGTAGTAGATGAAACCACGTTAGCTAGCACACGATTTGATTATGGCTTTGAGAATAGCGAAAGACAGACAGACAGACAGACAGACAGACAGACAGACAGACAGACTGTGTGCGATGTGGCTGTGTCCATTCTGTATACGCTGCATGCTGAGTGCTAAGGTGAGCTGCTGTACCTCATGTATAATGAATGGTTGCAGGGAGGGAGGGGACCCAGCCCAGCCCTCTCACCTGTCACATGTCTCTGGGTTGTGTGTGTGTGTGTGCTTGTGTACTGTGTGTCTGTGTGTGTACTGTGTGTGCGTGTGCCCATGCATGCATTTGTAGCCTAGCGGTAGCCTAGTGGTTAAAAGGGTTGGGCTAGTAACTGAAAGGTCGCTGGTTCGACTCCCTGAGACGACTAGGTGAAAAATTGGTTGATGTGCCCTTGAGCAAGGCATTTAACCCTAATTACTCCTGTAAGTCGCTCTGGATAAGAGTGTCTGTTAAATGTAAAAATGCCTGTGTGTTTGTTAACATGCTGATATGAATGGTCATTACTCTATAATAAAGCTTTAGGATTGCCCAACGGCATAACAATCCAATGTTTTCTCTTCCTCTCTACCTGCAGGAAACGGTAGAACATGTCTTCCTCGTCATTTTCACTATAGAAACCTTCCTGAAGATTATCGCCTATGGTTTAGTGGCGCACCAGAACGCATATGTGAGAAACGGATGGAACATGCTGGATTTTGTCATTGTCGTTGTTGGGTAAGTATCTCCAAGATTCCTTACTCTCCAGCCGCTCATTCAATGCCAACTGGAATTCATCTGATGAGCAGAACGTGAAGTTTTTACCATAACACATTTTTCCTGCTTGTGTTGTGGAGTCCAGGCCTTTTTTGTGTTTCAGTTTGGGGTTCGAATTTGAACTGCAGTTCCTCATTTGAACTCAATGGTTAGCTGTGTACAGTATCTTTCAGCCTGACTGTGTGCTTGTTTGTGACAGTGGTTGAGTTGGACTTCTTTAAGCCTCCTTCCTCTCCAGTCAGTATGCATCCCAAATAGCACATTATTCTCTATATAGTTCACTACTTTTGACCAGGGCCCTGGTCAAAAGTAATGCACTATTATATAGGGAATAGGGTGCCATTTGGAACATATCCACAGTCAGCAGCCCAGTCCTAAGAGAGACACTCATCCAGCTACAATATACAGTATGACCTAGAAAAGACATGGAGGATAAATCACAGCTTTACCACCACTGGAGTGATTCACCATCTCACCCCATATTCTATCTCATCTCTCCCTCCTTCTCTCGCCCACCCTCTCTTCCTCTCTCTCTCCCCTCTCTCACTCCATACTCTCTCCTTCTCTCTCATTCCCTATTTATATATCTCCCTCTCTCTCTCTCTCTCACTCTCTCTCTCTCTCTCTCTCTCTCTCTCTCTCTCTCTCTCTCTCTCTCTCTCTCTCTCTCTCTCTCTCTCTCTCTCTCTCCTCTCTTCCTCTACATTTTTCTCTCCCTCTCCTCCTCTGCCTCCCTCCCACCCTCCCTCCTCCAATACGAACACAGTCCAGTAGGTAGCTAGGTCAAATCTATGTCTGTAAGAGACATGCAGGGTTGATCTGTCATACAGTCAGATGCAGAGAGATGCATCCTGATGCATCCTGCTAGGATGACTGACTGACTGACTACAGAACACATGCACATGCTGCCAAATCATAATAGAAATGCCACTCTAAGATAACTCCTGTCAATAACCAAATATAGACAAGTCAATATCCCCACAACTGAACTGGACACGCTGAAGTACTGCACACAGGCCAAAGGACCGCACAAACTATGTGATGTCAGATGAAATGGTAAGATTGCTTCATTGGGATCTGACATCATTATTATTATCATTTAGAATCTTAAATTCTAGAAAAAGGCCAAAAGTACTCTACAAGAATGTAAATATACAGTATTTAATAAAAGTGGTACTCTATTTTGGTATTCTATTCTATTCTGATGGTATTCTATTTTGGTATTCTATTATATTCTGATGATATTCTATTTTGGTATTCTATTCTATTCGACTAAATTCTATTTTGGTATTCTATTCTATTCTACTAAATTCTATTTTGGTATTCTATTCTATTCTACTAAATTCTATTTTGGTATTCTATTCTATTCGGATGGTATTCTATTTTGGTATTCTATTCTATTCTGATGGTATTCTATTCATGTGAACAGATGAGTGACCAATCAAACACCGCAGTACATTTTTCCACTCTGATTCAGTCCAACATCAGTTAGCTACAGCTGCTGCAGCAGTCTGTGATTGTAGCCCTGAAGTATGACCCTCTATGGCCCTCCAGGCCTCTATTGGCAGCTCCATTCAGCCCATTTAGTGCCTACTGCTTCCCAGCTTTGACGTGATGTGCTGGGATGATTTCTCCTATTGGCTAGGTGAGGACAGGCTAACTGACTGGATTTAAGCAGACACTTTTTTTTACTATAGGATATTCACTATTCACTCAGCCCATACACTACAGTATTGCACTGTATTTTCACCTGGTATTGTTGTGTATGTGTGTATGTTTATTGATGAGCTGTGTCTTTGTTGTCTATGTAGTTTGTACATGGGTTAAATACATTTGTGCTGTATTTTTCAGCTTGTGTTCTTGAAGGTTTTTTCATTTGTTACTGCAATCTTAGAAACAGATTTTATATTCAGTGTGAAGCTTATTCCAGAACTAGAACTGAGAAGTCATATGGTGATTTGCTATATCAGTAGATACCTACAGTATGTATAGTGTATATATTTTACTGCTGTCTATACATGCAGACTACAGTACAGGTGTATCATAAAAAAGTTACTTTTCAAAATACCTGTGCTGCAGCAATGGTCAATTGTTAATGTGACAAACTGTGCTTAACAGCAAGTTGGTCTGCAATCATCTAACAATAACAATGTAATAAAATGTGAACTGAAGCGTAAAGAGTATCTGGAAGAGTATAAAAGAGAAAAAAAAGATATATATAAAAAAAAGAGTACTTTAAATAATCCCACAGCACACCCTCCTAATATTATGTCAACTCTGAAAAATGAAATATTTCTAAACTATTCCCCAGACGTTGCAGTTACATCCACTTCTAGCAGCACTTTAAAAAACGTTTTAACTAGCCCAACTGTATTCATCTCTAGTGTATTGGTCTGGGCCTGTATTTATATAAGCGTCTCAGAGTAGGACTGCTGGTCTAGGATGAGTTTTGCCTTTCAGATCATAATGAATAAGATTGCATAAACAGGGAGACCTGATCCTAGATCCTACTCTGAGACTCTTTATGAATACGGGCCCTTAATCCAATGCTCCAATCCTGTAACGTGTTCTCATTCTTTCTGCTGTAATTCTATACAGACTGTTTAGTGTTGTCCTGGAGCTTTTGACCTGTAACATTCTCTTTCTGATGTGTTTCCTGTAACACGTTTCCTCTGGTGTTTCTCTGCAGACTGTTCAGTGTTGTACTGGAGCTTTTGACCAAAGACTCTGTAGAGACGAAGGAGGAGGCAGAGGCGGGTGCGGCTGCAGCAGCGGCAGCGGCAGCGCTCCACCCCTCCGCGCAAGGCCATGGGGGAAAGTCAGGCGGCTTCGACGTCAAAGCCCTCCGGGCCTTCCGTGTACTGCGACCCCTACGCCTGGTCTCAGGAGTGCCCAGTGAGTTACTGCTATCTGACCCTTCACCTTTGACCCCACAACAACACCGACCAGACCTGGGTTCAAATACTATTTGAGATAATTTCAAATACTTTATCTGGGCTCGATTGGGCTTGCCTGACACAATGGAATAGAATAGTTACAAAGAGTACAAACCCCGTCCATCTGGCACTCCAGGCAGGCTAAAGTAAATTTGAAAGGTCTGACACGAACACGGTGTTGTTGTATTGTTGTGAATGCTGACTGACCCCTCACCTTTGACCCCCATGATGAAACAGGCTGGCTAACCTCTGAAAGTCACTGCATAACACACACCAATAAATAACACTGCGGCAAACTGTGACCTGATATAGCTGGCATTACCTCTACAAGGTTCAATTCAGTCTTCCTCAATCTTGTCTCCTCTACCATTTTGTCTTGATGTTTTCCCTCCCCTGTGGTCATGTAGTTCAGTTGCTAAGAAAATGGCGCTAGGAACGCGAAAGTGATAGGTTTGATTCCTATGGCTTCGATTCCCACATCCGCATAATGAATATGTTTACTCAACACTATTTTACTGTATGTTGTTTTGGAGAAAAATGTCCCGAAGTTACATATCTATTAGAAGTCTACTCCTGTCCTGACAGACCCTCCACAGCCCAAACCAGCCCAGCCGTTCCTCTGCATGACAGCAAGTGTTTCTCTCTCAGCTCAGAGTGTGTGTCTGTGGGGTGAAGTCACTAACAGTAACATGTGACCATATGGTCTGTGTGCAGCCCCTCTGGAATGTTCTCTTAAAACAGGCTGTCCAAATCAATGCCCCAGAGACATGAGTTCTCCTGCGAGTGTGTGTGTGTGTGTGTGTGTGTGTTTGTGCATGTGTGTGTGTGTGTCTCCCTCACATCCACGAAAACAGACTCTTCGACATTCTGTCCAGATGCACATGTTTACATACTGTACATCAAGGTTATTATAGTTTTGTGATTTCTATATTGGTTTTGAGGTTTTTATTTGAAATTCAGTTTATTTTCTGTTAGTTTTCAGACTTCATTTACTTTTTATTCAGTTTCAGTTTGATAAAAACATTTATATTTCGTTTTTATATTATTTAATTTCAGTTTTAGGGACAGAAAGTAGCCTAATGCATGGGAGGCTAGAAGCTATATAGCCTATAGCAGGGGTACTCAAGTGCTGTTTGAGAAGGTCCGGTCACACAAATTTCCTAGGTGGCAAAGGTCCGGATAGATATTGTCTTTATCAGCATAGTAACAAACCCCAACCTTGCAACCTATGCAACCTATGCGACCCCAAACTGTTCAAACTATTCACACACTTCTTGTTGGCAAAGAGAACAATTCTACACATGCCGTCGAGCGAAGATAAAATGTAGCAGTTTCAAAGCTAATTTCTTGCAATAAAAAAAATTAATCCACATCTTATTTGTGTTCATAATATGAAAAGACATAAGACGTGGATTTTTTTTTATCGTAGGAAATTAGCTTTAAAACTGCTACATTTTATCTTCACTCCCCCCTGTCTCACCTTGTCTTTATCCTGAAATTCTTTGTGGGTGCTGTTCAGATTAACTTTGAAGTTGGTTGGGTTTTTCCATTTTATCTCTGTTCCACACATGCTGTCATCTTCTGACACTACAATAGTTTTTGTCCTTTCCAGCAATGTACACAAAACAATCCCATACAAGGCTTTGCCTTTTGCGACCGACCATTGCTGGTGTTGGGCATGCTGCCGCCATTGTTCACACCTATGGTTCAGGCTCACACTCTGCGCTCGCCCTCTGATTTCTTCCCTGTTAGCGAGTGATAGCGATGCACAAGCTAGGCCTATTTGAAACATCGCCATTACATTTTACATTTTACATTTTAGTCATTTAGCAGATGCTCTTTTCCAGAGCGACTTACAGTTAGTGAGTGCATACATTTTCATACTGGCCCCCTTTGGGAAACGAACCCACAACCCTGGCGTTGCAAGCGCCATGCTCTACCAACTGAGCTACAGGGATGCCATCTACTGGCAGCATTTACCTGCCAGATTCAGAAGCTTGAAAGCCCATTAGAAAAAAAAATACATTCAATTCAAGTAAAACCATTTTTTTTAAAGTTTGTTTTGCAGTCAAAGATAATAGTTTCAGTAGTTTTAGTTTTTCAAATGTTTTTCTTAATAATTTTATTTCAGTTTATTTCCAATTTTAGTTTTGATTTTAGTTTCAGTTTTACTATAATAACCGTTTACTATAATAACCTTGCTGTACACACAGGCACACAAGTGCATTCACACACAGACTTACAGTCTTACAAAAACAACCACATACCCACACACATACTTCATACAAACCCTCATAACAGGAGTGGATTGGTGATCCAATGAGCTTGTCCTCCCCATTTCTCCTCCCCACCAGCCTCCACTGACCAATACCAATTCAACCACATACAACATTACTGTAATATACATCATACATACACACTCACACACTCTCTCTCAGACACACACACACACACACACACCTAGCTATGTCTTCCCTATCTAACCTGTATGTTTGACTCTCTGTAGGTTTACAGGTTGTGTTGAACTCCATTATTAAAGCCATGGTCCCTCTCCTCCACATCGCCCTGCTGGTCCTGTTTGTCATCATCATCTACGCCATCATCGGCCTGGAGCTCTTCATTGGCAAAATGCACGCTACCTGCTTCTTCCCCAGCACAGGTAAGAGCGTGCGCGTTTGTGTGTGTGTGTGTGTGTGTGCATCTTACCATCTGTGTGTGTACATGACTATTGCATTTGTATTTCAGTCTCCCTCTCGGTCTCTCTCTCTCTCCCCCCGCCCCCCCTCTCTGTAGGCATGATAGCAGAGGATGATCCGGCTCCGTGTGCGATCTCAGGGCATGGGCGCCAATGTCCCATCAACGGCACCGAGTGCAGGGAGGGCTGGCACGGCCCCAACAACGGCATCACCAACTTTGACAACTTCCTGTTCGCCATGCTGACCGTGTTCCAGTGTATCACCATGGAGGGCTGGACAGACGTGCTCTACTGGGTGAGGCCCTCTGTCATAGAGATCATATCATTCACTTCTATTTCAGTCTGTGCCCTCTGCGCTCCCTGTGTGGTCTCTGTGTTAACTTTGACCTGCTCATTCCCTCTGAGAGTATCAGTAGATTAGTCATTAGGCCTGGAAGTGACTGACATTTCAATGTTAAAGGTTAAAGGTTCAGTCTATATATCTGAGTCCCAGAACCTTCCCTCACCTTTTTTATCACTCTGAACTGTAAAACTAAACTATATACATGCCTTGAGGTTTTTCCCTTGAGGTTTTTCCCTTCATCTTGCATTCTTAGCAAACAGTTTTTCTCACCTTTCTCTACCTCTGACTATCCATTCTATTCTCTCTCTCTTCCTCCTCTCTTTCTTCTTCTTCTACTTTCCCCATCTCTCTCTGGTGACGGGTGCCCCTCCAGATGAATGATGCTATGGGTCTAGAGCTTCCATGGGTCTACTTTGTTTCTCTGGTTATCTTCGGCTCCTTCTTTGTTCTAAACCTGGTTCTGGGAGTGTTGAGCGGGTAAGACACCTCTGTCTGTTTCTCTACGTCTGTCTGTCTGTCTACTTGTGTGCCTGCCTGCCTGCCTGCCTGCCTGCCTGCCTGCCTGCCTGTCTGTCTGTCTGTCTGTCTGTCTGTCTGTCTGTCTGTCTCTCTCTCTATGTCTGTCTGCCTGCCTGTCTGTCTCTCTCTCTACGTCTGTCTGTCTTACCTGTCTGTCTGTCTACCTGGCTCTCTCTCTATGTCTGTCTGCCTGCCTGTCTGTCTCTCTCTCTCGCTACGTCTGTCTGTCTTACCTGTCTGTATGTCTGTCTGTCTACCTGTCTATCTGTCTGTCTGTCTGTATCTATAGGTCTGTCTGTCGGTCTGTCTGTTAACCTGCTGCTCTGGGCTCCAACAGGTGAATGATGCCATCGGCTTTGGAACACCCGCCATCTACTTTGTTAGTCTGATCATTCTGGGCTCCTTTTTCGTGCTTAACCTTGTGCTGGGTGTGCTCAGTGGGTAAGAGGTGGAGGGGGCTGTGTGCTGGGTGTCGAGTGCTCTGCAGTGGGGTGTGGGCTGTGTGTGTGTGTGTGTGTGTGTGTGTGTGTGTGTGTGTGTGTGTGTGCTGTGCGGGGTGAAACAAGGAACGACAATGGTGTGGCTTGCAGTGTGTGGTGTTGGGGAATGGTGAGAAAGTCTCAGGGAGACAGAGAACAGATATGGAAATACTCAGTCACTGGTAATACAGTATTCCATTTGATATTGAATTCTGACTGATGCTGTTTCACTGCCCTGGCCACCACGAGTATAACCTTTGTTGACCTCTCACTCATTTTGTGTTGTGTTTCCGTGTCACAGCAACCTTTAGCAAAGGGAGCCGTTTTCCCCCACCCCTGTCATCACCACCACCACCCAACTTCCTGAGAGATAAATTCATCTCATTCCTCACCTTCACTCCCTCCTCAGCCTCACTTCCTAAGCTCTCTCTCTCCAAATGCATCAAGCCCAGTCTACTGCTGCTTCCATTCCCTTGCATTGGGGAGGAAGTGTTAGTGGGGGTGGGATGTTAGTTCATAATTAAGCATTAATGTGTGGTATATAGCCAATATACCATGGCTAAGGGCTGTTCTTACGCACGACGCAACACAGAGTGCCTGGACACAGCCCTTAGCCGTGTAATATTGGCCATATACCACAAACCCCCGAGGTGCCTTACTGCTATTATAAACTGGTTACCAACGTAATTAGAAGAGTAAAAATAATTTTTTGGTCATACCCATGGTATACGGTGGGTCTCATTTAAGAGAAAATTGTATTACGGTTCCAGTTAACTTTAACATTCAGTAATTGTAGATGATTACAGTAATTAATATGTCATACTGTAATATGCTATGAGTGGGACTGATTATTCAAGTAGCAACTTACATAGCAACAAGACCCACTGGGCAAAACAAAACAGCTAAAGGATCGTTTGTTTTTACAAACTGACATATTAATTTAAAATATGGCTACATGTTATATTTTCACATTCATAGCGTATTATAGGCACTCCAGCGTACACCTTTTGGTGTCTCTGTTAACTGTTCATTTGAATGACTGAACGTTTCCCTGAAGCTATTGCACCCACAATAATGGCCAGTAGTCATCAGCTTGCATGTGGTTTTGTGTGTGTTTCTGATTCCTGTGTGAAAATAGTATTACATTCTGAGTACATGCCAGTAACCACTCCCCCCATTGGTCGGTCTCTGCATCGTCTTCATCTCCTGTTGTTATTGAAAGGTGTCCATCCCCCTCCAGTGGCTAGGCTAGGATTAGGAAAAGTACACAGGCTACCAGAAGTCATAGGGATACACAGGCTACCAGAGGTCATAAGGCTACACAGGCTACCAGAGGTCATAGGGCTACACAGGCTACCAGAGGTCATAGGGCTACACAGGCTACCAGAGGTCATAGGGCTACACAGGCTACCAGAGGTCATAGGGCTACACAGGCTACCAGAGGTCATAGGGCTACACAGGCTACCAGAGGTCATAAGGCTTCACAGGCTACCAGAGGTCATAGGGCTACACAGGCTACCAGAGGTCATAGGGCTACACAGGCTACCAGAGGTCATAGGGCTACACAGGCTACCAGAAGTCATAGGGATACACAGGCTACCAGAGGTCATAAGGCTACACAGGCTACCAGAGGTCATAGGGATACACAGGCTACCAGAGGTCATAAGGCTACACAGGCTACCAGAGGTCATAGGGCTACACAGGCTACCAGAGGTCATAGGGATACACAGGCTACCAGAGGTCATAGGGCTACACAGGCTACCAGAGGTCATAGGGCTACACAGGCTACCATAAGTCATAGGGATACACAGGCTACCAGAGGTCATAAGGCTACACAGGCTACCAGAGGTCATAGGCATACACAGGCTACCAGAGGTCATAGGGCTACACAGGCTACCAGAGGTCATAGGGCTACACAGGCTACCAGAGGTCATAGGGCTACACAGGCTACCAGAGGTCATAGGGATACACAGGCTACCAGCAGTCATAGGGCTACACAGGCTACCAGAGGTCATAAAGGATACACAGGCTACCAGAGGTCATAGGGCTACACAGGCAACCAGAGGTCATAGGGATACACAGGCTACCAGAGGTCATAGGGATACACAGGCTACACAGGCTACCAGAGGTCATAGGGCTACACAGGCTACCAGAGGTCATAGGGATACACAGGCTACCAGAGGTCATAGGGATACACAGGCTATCAGAGGTCATAAGGCTACACAGGCTACCAGAGGTCATAGGATACACAGGCTACCAGAGGTCATAAGGGTACACAGGCTACCAGATGTCATAGGGCTACACAGGCTACCAGAGGTCATAGGGATACACAGGCTACCAGAGGTCATAGGGCTACACAGGCTACCAGAGGTCATAGGGCTACACAGGCTACCAGAGGTCATAGGGCTACACAGGCTACCAGAAGTCATAGGGATACACAGGCTACAAGAGGTCATAAGGCTACACAGGCTACCAGAGGTCATAGGGCTACACAGGCTACCAGAGGTCATAGGGCTACACAGGCTACCAGAGGTCATAGGGCTACACAGGCTACCAGAGGTCATAGGGCTACACAGGCTACCAGAGGTCATAGGGCTACACAGGCTACCAGAGGTCATAGGGCTACACAGGCCTCCAGTGGCTAGGCTACGGTTAGGAAGTCTACACAGGCTATCAGAGGTCAAAAGTAGTGCACTATATAGGGAATAGGGTGCCATTTGGGCCAGCGATATACAGTATAATAGAAGGAGCAGTGCTCCAGTGTATTGATGTGTTATACTGTTAGGAACTGGATACGCAGCCATGCTTTGGTATCATATTGTCATCACGTTGACTGTCTGAAGGACACAGTTGGATTGAGCCCTCATTGCCCATTCAGTATGAACTAACTGAATTACATTTTGAATACAAATTGTGTGGTGAGGTGTTACTGAGTCTGAGCATGTGTTTGTGTGTGATTTTGCGTGTGGCGCATTTGTGTGTTTGTATGTTGCGTATGCATTTACTAACGTGTGTGTATTCTGCCTGCCTGCCTGTGTGCTTGCGTGTGTGTGGTTGCGTGTGTGTGTGCTTCTGTGTGTGTGTGTACCCACAGAGAGTTCTCCAAGGAGAGAGAGAAGGCCAAGGCCAGAGGAGACTTCCAGAAGCTGAGAGAGAAGCAGCAGCTAGAGGAGGACCTGAAGGGCTACCTGGACTGGATCACTCAGGCCGAGGACATCGACCCTGACAACGAGGACGAGGAGGGCAACGAGGAGGGCAAACGCAACCGTAAGCACCCTGCAACACACACACTACCCTGCAACACACACTACCCTGCAACACAAACACTACCCTGCAACACACACACTACCCTGCAACACACACACTACCCTGCAACACTCACACTACCCTGCAACACACACACTACCCTGCAACACACACACTACCCTGCAACACTCACACTACCCTGCAACACTCACACTACCCTGCAACACACACACTACCCTGCAACACACACACTACCCTGCAACACACACACTACCCTGCAACACTCACACTACCCTGCAACACTCACACTACCCTGCAACACACACACTACCCTGCAACACACACACTACCCTGCAACACTCACACTACCCTGCAACACTCACACTACCCTGCAACACTCACACTACCCTGCAACACTCACACTACCCTGCAACACTCACACTACCCTGCAACACACACACCACCCTGCAACACACACACTACCCTGCAACACTCACACTACCCTGCAACACTCACACTACCCTGCAACACTGACACTACCCTGCAACACTCACACTACCCTAAAACACACACACTACCCTGCAACACACACTACTACCCTGCAACACACACAGTACCCTGCAACACACACACACTACCCTAAAACACACACACACACTACCCTGCAACACACACACTACCCTGCAACACACACACGACCATGCAACACTCACACTACCCTGCAACACACACACACACTACCCTAAAACACACACACACTACCCTAAAACACACACACACTACCCTGCAACACACACTACTACCCTGCAACACACACATTACCCTGCAACACACACACACTACCCTAAAACACACACACACACTACCCTGCAACACACACACTACCCTGCAACACTCACACTACGCTGCAACACTCCACTACCCTGCAACACACACACTACCCTAAAACACACACACACACCCTGCAACACACACACTACCCTGCAACACACACACTACCCTGCAACACACACACTACCCTAAAACACACACACTACCCTGCAACACTCACACTACCCTGCAACACACACACCACCCTGCAACACACACACTACCCTGCAACACACACACTACCCTGCAACACTCACACTACCCTGCAACACTCACACTACCCTAAAACACACACACTACCCTGCAACACACACACTACCCTGCAACACACACACTTACCCTGCAACACACACACTACCCTGCAACACACACACTACCCTGCAACACACACACTACCCTAAAACACACACACTACCCTGCAACACTCACACTACCCTGCAACACACACACCACCCTGCAACACACACCACCCCTGCAACACACACACCACCCTGCAACACACACACCACCCTGCAACACACACACTACGCTGCAACACTCACACCACCCTGCAACACACACACCACCCTGCAACACACACACCACCCTGCAACACACACACCACCCCTGCAACACACACACCACCCTGCAACACACACACCACCCTGCAACACACACACCACCCTGCAACACACACACCACCCTGCAACACACACACTACGCTGCAACACACACACTACCCTGCAACACACACACTACCCTGCAACACACACACACTACCCAGCAACACACACACGCTACCCTAAAACACACACACACACTACCCTGCAACACACACACACTACCCTGCAACACACACACACTACCCTGCAACACACACACTACCCTGCAACACACACACTACCCTGCAACACTCACACTACCCTGCAACACACACACTACCCTGCAACACACACACTACCCTGCAACACACACACTACCCTGCAACACACACACTACCCTGCAACACTCACACTACCCTAAACACACACACTACCCTGCAACACACACACACTACCCTAAAAGCACACACACACACTACCCTGCAACACACACACTACCCTGCAATACACACACACTACACAGCAACACACACACACACTACCCTGCATCACACACACACTACCCTGCAACACACACACTACCCTAAAAACACACACACTACCACACACACACACTACCCTAAAAACACACTACCCAAAAACACACACTACCCAACACACACTACCTACAAAAACACACACACACTACCCTAAAACACACACACACTACCCTGCAACACACACACACTACCCTACACACTACCCTGCAAACACACACACTACCCTAAGCAACACACACACTACCCTGCAACACACACACTACCCTAAAACACACACACACACCCTGCAAACACACACACTACCCTGAAACACACACACCCCAAAACACACACTACCCTGCACACACACACACTACCCTAAAAACACACACTACCTAAAACCCTACACACACACTCTGCACACACACTACCCTGCAACACACACATTACCCTGCAACACACACACACTACCCTAAAACACACACACACACTACCCTGCAACACACACACTACCCTGCAACACTCACACTACGCTGCAACACTCACACTACCTTGCAACACACACACTACCCTAAAACACACACACACACCCTGCAACACACACACTACCCTGCAACACACACACTACCCTGCAACACACACACTACCCTAAAACACACACACTACCCTGCAACACTCACACTACCCTGCAACACACACACCACCCTGCAACACACACACTACCCTGCAACACACACACTACCCTGCAACACTCACACTACCCTGCAACACTCACACTACCCTAAAACACACACACTACCCTGCAACACACACACTACCCTGCAACACACACACCACCCTGCAACACACACACTACCCTGCAACACACACACTACCCTGCAACACACACACTACCCTAAAACACACACACTACCCTGCAACACTCACACTACCCTGCAACACACACACCACCCTGCAACACACACACCACCCTGCAACACACACACCACCCTGCAACACACACACCACCCTGCAACACACACACTACGCTGCAACACTCACACCACCCTGCAACACACACACCACCCTGCAACACACACACCACCCTGCAACACACACACCACCCTGCAACACACACACCACCCTGCAACACACACACCACCCTGCAACACACACACCACCCTGCAACACACACACCACCCTGCAACACACACACTACGCTGCAACACACACACTACCCTGCAACACACACACTACCCTGCAACACACACACACTACCCAGCAACACACACACGCTACCCTAAAAACACACACACACTACCCTGCAACACACACACACTACCCTGCAACACACACACACTACCCTGCAACACACACACTACCCTGCAACACACACACTACCCTGCAACACTCACACTACCCTGCAACACACACACTACCCTGCAACACACACACTACCCTGCAACACACACACTACCCTGCAACACACACACTACCCTGCAACACTCACACTACCCTAAAACACACACACTACCCTGCAACACACACACACTACCCTAAAACACACACACACACACTACCCTGCAACACACACACTACCCTGCAATACACACACACTACACAGCAACACACACACACACTACCCTGCATCACACACACACTACCCTGCAACACACACACTACCCCAAAACACACACTACCCTAAAACACACACACTACCCTAAAACACACACACACTACCCTAAAACACACACAACCCCAAAACACACACTACCCCAAAACACACACTACCCTAAAACACACACACACTACCCTGCAACACACACACACTACCCTAAAACACACACACACTACCCTGCAACACACACACACTACCCTAAAACACACACACACTACCCTGCAACACACACACTACCCTAAAACACACACGCACTACCCTGCAACACACACACACTACCCTAAAACACACACAACCCCAAAACACACACTACCCTAAAACACACACACTACCCCAAAACACACACTACCCTAAAACACACACACACACACTACCCTAAAACACACACACACACTACCCTGCAACACACACACACTACCCTAAAACACACACAACCCCAAAACACACACTACCCTAAAACACACACAACCCCAAAACACACACTACCCTAAAACACACACACTACCCCAAAACACACACTACCCTAAAACACACACACTACCCCAAAACACACACTACCCTAAAACACACACACCCTATCCTAAAACACACACACACACACACTACCCTAAAACACACACACACACTACCCTAAAACATACACACTACCCTAAAACACACACTACCCCAAAACACACACTACCCCAAAACACACACTACCCCAAAACACACACTACCCTAAAACATACACACTACCCCAAAACACACACACACAGTGCAAGTGCAGCCAGTGAGTGTACCTGTGTACAACAGAAAGACTGAGAGAGACTACAGTATGGGAGGCATGTTGTTTAGGGAAATATAGCTACTGAAGGTTTCCAGTGTGACCTGCTCTTTTGCAGTCCTGTAGCTCTCATTGGCTACATACTGTAATTCTGTGTTCAGGGTTACTGTGTTAAATCCACACACACACACACACACACACACACACACACACACACACACACACACACACACACACACACACACTAAAATACTGCACACTCGCACACACACAAACACACACACACACACTAAAATACTACACACACCACACACACACGGCAAAGCAGATAATATAGATTTGGTGAGCCACAGTCCCCTGTAATGTAGGTCAGTGTAGGGAGATGAAGCCAAAAGATCAAGGTTGTTTTAAAAAAAAAAGATTACATACATAATCTGTGTCACGGCTGCACTGTGAGTCAGGTGATTACATTCTCTCACTCACTCTGTCTAGACACACACACACACACACACACACACACACACACACACACACACACACACACGTGCACACACACACGCGCACACACACACACACACACACACACACAGACAGACATAGACACACACACACTCCTACATGTACAACTATATTAACCACTATATCTTGTAATCAGCCCGTAATATTGTTGTCAACTATTGTTATGACTCTAAAGCATATCTATATCAGGTGTGTGAGGTGCACTATACAGCCTTCCTCAGTTCACACCATAGTACTGTTAGTGGAGCTCTCTGTGTGTACCAGTTGAGTTAGTCTGAGAAGGGAAAAAGGGATAAATCATATTACTTGAGCAGAAGAAAGACTGTAATCCAAATCCTCTTTATATAAGCAGCACATGATGCAGAACAGAACAGCAAAACTGCTATTGCCCCTCCATACAGCTTTAGTACTGTACCCTCCCTCCCTATCAACCAGATACTGCTACTGCCCCTCCATACAGCTTTAGTACTGTACCCTCCCTCCCTATCAACCAGATACTGCTACTGCCCCTCCATACAGCTTTAGTACTGTACCCTCCCTCCCTATCAACCAGATAGTGCTACTGCCCCTCCATACAGCTTTAGTACTGTACCCTCCCTCCCTATCAACCAGATAGTGCTACTGCCCCTCCATACAGCTTTAGTACTGTACCCTCCTCCCCTATCAACCAGATACTGCTACTGCCCCTCCATACAGCTTTAGTACTGTACCCTCCCTCCCTATCAACCAGATACTGCTATTGCCCCTCCATACAGCTTTAGTACTGTACCCTCCTCCCTATCAACCAGATACTGCTATTGCCCCTCCATACAGCTTTAGTACTGTACCCTCCCTCCCTATCAACCAGATACTGCTACTGCCCCTCCATACAGCTTTAGTACTGTACCCTCCCTCCCTATCAACCAGATACTGCTACTGCCCCTCCATACAGCTTTAGTACTGTACCCTCCCTCCCTATCAACCAGATACTGCTACTGCCCCTCCATACAGCTTTAGTACTGTACCCTCCCTCCCTATCAACCAGATACTGCTACTGCCCCTCCATACAGCTTTAGTACTGTACCCTCCTCCCCTATCAACCAGATACTGCTACTGCCCCTCCATACAGCTTTAGTACTGTACCCTCCCTCCCTATCAACCAGATACTGCTACTGCCCCTCCATACAGCTTTAGTACTGTACCCTCCCTCCCTATCAACCAGATACTGCTACTGCCCCTCCATACAGCTTTAGTACTGTACCCTCCCTCCTATCAACCAGATACTGCTACTGCCCCTCCATACAGCTTTAGTACTGTACCCTCCCTCCCTATCAACCAGATACTGCTACTGCCCCTCCATACAGCTTTAGTACTGTACCCTCCCTCCCTATCAACCAGATACTGCTACTGCCCCTCCATACAGCTTTAGTACTGTACCCTCCCTCCCTATCAACCAGATACTGCTACTGCCCCTCCATACAGCTTTAGTACTGTACCCTCCCTCCCTATCAACCATATACTGCTACTGCCCCTCCATACAGCTTTAGTACTGTACCCTCCCTCCCTATCAACCAGATACTGCTACTGCCCCTCCATACAGCTTTAGTACTGTACCCTCCCTCCCTATCAACCAGATACTGCTACTGCCCCTCCATACAGCTTTAGTACTGTACCCTCACTCCCCTATCAACCAGATACTGCTACTGCCCCTCCATACAGCTTTAGTACTGTACCCTCCCTCCCTATCAACCAGATACTGCTACTGCCCCTCCATACAGCTTTAGTACTGTACCCTCCCTCCCTATCAACCAGATACTGCTACTGCCCCTCCATACAGCTTTAGTACTGTACCCTCCCTCCCTATCAACCAGATACTGCTACTGCCCCTCCATACAGCTTTAGTACTGTACCCTCCCTCCCTATCAACCAGATACTGCTACTGCCCCTCCATACAGCTTTAGTACTGTACCCTCCCTCCCTATCAACCAGATACTTCTACTGCCCCTCCATACAGCTTTAGTACTGTACCCTCCCTCCCTATCAACCAGATACTGATACTGCCCCTCCATACAGCTTTAGTACTGTACCCTCCCTCCCTATCAACCAGATACTGCTACTGCCCCTCCATACAGCTTTAGTACTGTACCCTCCTCCCTATCAACCAGATACTGCTACTGCCCCTCCATACAGCTTTAGTACTGTACCCTCCCTCCCTATCAACCAGATACTGCTACTGCCCCTCCATACAGCTTTAGTACTGTACCCTCCCTCCCTATCAACCAGATACTGCTACTGCCCCTCCATACAGCTTTAGTACTGTACCCTCCCTCCCTATCAACCAGATACTGCTACTGCCCCTCCATACAGCTTTAGTACTGTACCCTCCCTCCCTATCAACCAGATACTGCTACTGCCCCCTCCATACAGCTTTAGTACTGTACCCTCCCTCCCTATCAACCAGATACTGCTATTGCCCCTCCATACAGCTTTAGTACTGTACCCTCCCTCCCTATCAACCAGATACTGCTACTGCCCCTCCATACAGCTTTAGTACTGTACCCTCCCTCCCTATCAACCAGATACTGCTACTGCCCCTCCATACAGCTTTAGTACTGTACCCTCCCTCCCCTATCAACCAGATACTGCTACTGCCCCTCCATACAGCTTTAGTACTGTACCCTCCCTCCCTATCAACCAGATACTGCTACTGCCCCTCCATACAGCTTTAGTACTGTACCCTCCCTCCCTATCAACCAGATACTGCTACTGCCCCTCCATACAGCTTTAGTACTGTACCCTCCCTCCCTATCAACCAGATACTGCTACTGCCCCTCCATACAGCTTTAGTACTGTACCCTCCCTCCCTATCAACCAGATACTGCTACTGCCCCTCCATACAGCTTTAGTACTGTACCCTCCCTCCCTATCAACCAGATACTGCTACTGCCCCTCCATACAGCTTTAGTACTGTACCCTCCCTCCCTATCAACCAGATACTGCTACTGCCCCTCCATACAGCTTTAGTACTGTACCCTCCCTCCCTATCAACCAGATACTGCTACTGCCCCTCCATACAGCTTTAGTACTGTACCCTCCCTCCCTATCAACCAGATACTGCTACTGCCCCTCCATACAGCTTTAGTACTGTACCCTCCCTCCCTATCAACCAGATACTGCTACTGCCCCCTCCATACAGCTTTAGTACTGTACCCTCCCTCCCTATCAACCAGATACTGCTACTGCCCCTCCATACAGCTTTAGTACTGTACCCTCCCTCCCTATCAACCAGATACTGCTACTGCCCCTCCATACAGCTTTAGTACTGTACCCTCCCTCCCTATCAACCAGATACTGCTACTGCCCCTCCATACAGCTTTAGTACTGTACCCTCCCTCCCTATCAACCAGATACTGCTACTGCCCCTCCATACAGCTTTAGTACTGTACCCTCCCTCCCTATCAACCAGATACTGCTACTGCCCCTCCATACAGCTTTAGTACTGTACCCTCCCTCCCTATCAACCAGATACTGCTACTGCCCCTCCATACAGCTTTAGTACTGTACCCTCCCTCCCTATCAACCAGATACTGCTACTGCCCCTCCATACAGCTTTAGTACTGTACCCTCCTCCCTATCAACCAGATACTGCTACTGCCCCTCCATACAGCTTTAGTACTGTACCCTCCCTCCCTATCAACCAGATACTGCTACTGCCCCTCCATACAGCTTTAGTACTGTACCCTCCCTCCCTATCAACCAGATACTGCTACTGCCCCTCCATACAGCTTTAGTACTGTACCCTCCCTCCCTATCAACCAGATACTGCTACTGCCCCTCCATACAGCTTTAGTACTGTACCCTCCCTCCCTATCAACCAGATACTGCTACTGCCCCTCCATACAGCTTTATTACTGTACCCTCCCTCCCTATCAACCAGATACTGCTACTGCCCCTCCATACAGCTTTAGTACTGTACCCTCCCTCCCTATCAGCCAGATACTGCTACTGCCCCTCCATACAGCTTTAGTACTGTACCCTCCCTCCCTATCAACCAGATACTGCTACTGCCCTCCATACAGCTTTAGTACTGTACCCTCCCTCCCTATCAACCAGATACTGCTACTGCCCCTCCATACAGCTTTAGTACTGTACCCTCCCTCCCTATCAACCAGATACTGCTATTGCCCCTCCATACAGCTTTAGTACTGTACCCTCCCTCCCTATCAACCAGATACTGCTATTGCCCCTCCATACAGCTTTAGTACTGTACCCTCCCTCCCTATCAACCAGATACTTCTACTGCCCCTCCATACAGCTTTAGTACTGTACCCTCCCTCCCTATCAACCAGATACTGCTACTGCCCCTCCATACAGCTTTAGTACTGTACCCTCCCTCCCTATCAACCAGATACTGCTACTGCCCCTCCATACAGCTTTAGTACTGTACCCTCCCTCCCTATCAACCAGATACTGCTACTGCCCCTCCATACAGCTTTAGTACTGTACCCTCCCTCCCTATCAACCAGATACTGCTACTGCCCCTCCATACAGCTTTAGTACTGTACCCTCCCTCCCTATCAACCAGATACTGCTACTGCCCCTCCATACAGCTTTAGTACTGTACCCTCCCTCCCTATCAACCAGATACTGCTACTGCCCCTCCATACAGCTTTAGTACTGTACCCTCCCTCCCTATCAACCAGATACTGCTACTGCCCCTCCATACAGCTTTAGTACTGTACCCTCCCTCCCTATCAACCAGATACTGCTACTGCCCCTCCATACAGCTTTAGTACTGTACCCTCCCTCCCTATCAACCAGATAGTGCTACTGCCCCTCCATACAGCTTTAGTACTGTACCCTCCCTCCCTATCAACCAGATACTGCTACTGCCCCTCCATACAGCTTTAGTACTGTACCCTCCCTCCCTATCAACCAGATACTGCTACTGCCCCTCCATACAGCTTTAGTACTGTACCCTCCCTCCCTATCAACCAGATACTGCTACTGCCCCTCCATACAGCTTTAGTACTGTACCCTCCCTCCCTATCAACCAGATACTGCTACTGCCCCTCCATACAGCTTTAGTACTGTACCCTCCCTCCCTATCAACCAGATACTGCTACTGCCCCTCCATACAGCTTTAGTACTGTACCCTCCCTCCCTATCAACCAGATACTGCTACTGCCCCTCCATACAGCTTTAGTACTGTACCCTCCCTCCCTATCAACCAGATACTGCTACTGCCCCTCCATACAGCTTTAGTACTGTACCCTCCCTCCCTATCAACCAGATACTGCTACTGCCCCTCCATACAGCTTTATTACTGTACCCTCCCTCCCTATCAACCAGATACTGCTACTGCCCCTCCATACAGCTTTAGTACTGTACCCTCCCTCCCTATCAACCAGATACTGCTACTGCCCCTCCATACAGCTTTAGTACTGTACCCTCCCTCCCTATCAACCAGATACTGCTACTGCCCCTCCATACAGCTTTAGTACTGTACCCTCCCTCCCTATCAACCAGATACTGCTACTGCCCCTCCATACAGCTTTAGTACTGTACCCTCCCTCCCTATCAACCAGATACTGCTACTGCCCCTCCATACAGCTTTAGTACTGTACCCTCCCTCCCTATCAACCAGATACTGCTACTGCCCCTCCATACAGCTTTAGTTTAGTATATCTCTCTCCACCATCCCTTCCTATGAACCAGAGAGCAGCACTACACCACTACACTATCTCTCAGTCCCCAGTCTCCCTCCCCTAGAAAGTACAGAGCTCTAGATTAGAATCACGCCTCTTTCACTGCTTAACTTTAGAGCCGTATCTCTCCTGTACTCTCTACAAACTCCAGAGCTTCAGTACGGTCCCAGTCCCTCTCCTGTTTACCAAGTAGGGAGATTTAGTCAAGCATCTCTGCCATACTTCCAAATACACTGTTTTACTTAGACATTTCTCGTTCTATTGTCAATAACTGGATTTCAGTCCCTCCAGGATTCTGCGATTCTGTTATCACAATTGTTTTTGCAAAATCAACAATCCCCTGCATATTATGCGAGGGCTTGCAAATTTGACCAATCACTGCACATTTACCACAGAATATGGTTAAATCAAGCCACGCATAAACAACGTTTTTCCCTCGTCATTGCATTTTCGTGACAAATTGGACAAAATCATCACATATTCCCATGCAAAATGTCAGAATTGCGCAGCAAAATCATTAATTTGGCCCACAAGAAATCCCTGCGAAATCCTGGAGGGAAGGGGATTTAGTAATTGAACCTTCAAACCAAGTAAGGTAAGATATAATAAATTGTAGTAAATTATAGTAAAGTATAGCAAAGTATAGTAAAATATAGTCAATTATAGTCAAGGATAGTCAAGTATAGTAAAATATAGTAAAGTATAGTCAAGGATAGTCAAGTATAGTCAAGGATAGTCAAGTATAGTAAAATATAGTAAAGTATAGTCAAGGATAGTCAAGTATAGTAAAATATAGTAAAGTATAGTCAAGGATAGTCAATTATAGTCAAGGATAGTCAAGTATAGTAAAATATAGTAAAGTATAGTCAAGGATAGTCAAGTATAGTAAAATATAGTAAAGTATAGTCAAGGATAGTCAATTATAGTCAAGGATAGTCAAGTATAGTAAAATATAGTAAAGTATAGTCAAGGATAGTCAAGTATAGTAAAATATAGTAAAGTATAGTCAAGGATAGTCAATTATAGTCAAGGATAGTCAAGTATAGTAAAATATAGTAAAGTATAGTCAAGGATAGTCAAGTATAGTCAAGGATAGTCAAGTATAGTCAAGGATAGTCAAGGATAGTCAAATATAGTCAAGTATAGTCAAGGGTAGTCAAGTATAGTATACTAAAGCAAGTAAAGGATTAGCACAGGATTATCACCACTGCCTCCATTCACACACAGTTAACAGAACTAGTAACTGGATAGTAACATGATAGGAGATATGTATGGTAAGAGTAGCATCTTCAGTATGTAGGGGTCTCAGAAGAGAGCCTTCTAGTGCTGGGAATGCTTGGCACTGGGCTGAAGGTTGGGGTTAAAGGTCAGGGGTTATAATAACATGGATCCCTTGGCGGTGCCAGCTTGTGAAATGCATCACCCTGGCTTTTCTGTGTCTGTCACCGTACCCGGCCATGACATGAGAGACTGTATACTAACATATACACTGAGTGTACAAAACATTAAGAACACCTGCTCTTTCCATGAAATAGACTGACCAGGTGAATCAAGTTTCAAGTTTTAATGTCACATGCACAAGTACAGTGAAATGCCTTTCTAAAAAAAGTATAATTCCAGGTGAATTCCAGGTGAAAGCTATGATCCCTTATTGATGTCACTTGTTAAATCCACTTCAATCAGTGTAGATGAAGGGGAGGAGACAGGTTAAAGAAGGATTTATAAGCCTTGAGACAATTGAGACATGGATTGTGTATGTGTGCCATTCAGAGGGTGAATGGGCAAGGCAAAAGATTGAAGTGCCTTTGAACGGGGTATGGTAGTAGGTGCCAGGCTGCTTCAAGAACTGCAATGCTGCTGGGTTTTTAATGCTCAACAGTTTGCGTGTGTATCAAGAATAGTCCACCACCTAAAGGACATCCAGCCTAGGAAGGTGTTCTTAATGTTTTGTACACTCAGTGTACATGTGAATGCTGTTAATTTGCATTACAGCATGTTAGTATAGACTCTAGAGCTACTGTACTGTTCTGTATGACCCCCCCCTCCCCCCCTCCCCGGCCTGCAGGTGCTAGCTTCCTGTCATGTGACTAACAGTTGTCCATCTTCCTCTTCTGCTCCTCTTCAGTGTCTACTACAGTCCATGCTACTGGTGTCAGTGTCAGTGGTGCTGGTGTTGTCAGTCAGTGTCGCTGTTGCCAGCTGTACTGGGTCGTTCCACGAAAATAGTGCCTTTAAGTAGAAATTGTGCACCAATATTGAATTTTAAAAAACTGTTATATTAAATGAAG
This sequence comes from Coregonus clupeaformis, assembly GCF_020615455.1. Classification (NCBI taxonomy): domain Eukaryota; kingdom Metazoa; phylum Chordata; class Actinopteri; order Salmoniformes; family Salmonidae; genus Coregonus; species Coregonus clupeaformis. The sequence goes on from NC_059203.1 coordinate 24,684,417, forward strand.
TTCCCTTTAATATAGACCACATTGAGAATTGAATAAAACAGATTTTTAATATGAATAAAGGTTTGCTAAAGGCTTGCAAAATTCAGCGTTTTGACATGTCCCTCCATCAACCCTGTGCCACTTCTAGGAATATTTTAATGACCTTAATCCCAAAAGTTTTACCATCATTGTAAAGTTCTTGTTATTTTGTTGCTTTGACAACGTCATTTCTGAAGATTATTATTTATATCATGTAATTTGTGATTAATTTACGTCTGTCCCTCATTTTAAGGTCAACCATGTTACGTGAACTGAATTCTCGTTTTAATAGGGTGAAACTATCCCCACCAAAAATGCTCAATTCATTGAACATCTATAGTCAAATCATACAGAAAAGCAGGTGAGCTGGTTCTACTCTTTTTGGCAATTGTCTGGTGTTTTGTGGTGGAAAAATAAGCAGGTCGAGCATAACATGTCAACCCTGTTACCTACCCATAGATAGACAGGCTAGAAATGTTTTAACAATGTATTTTACTTGCATTCAATTGCCCCTCCCTGTTGCACACAACAAGCTTCCATTGCTCCTGTCACAAGCAGAGTTATGGCTTAACAGATTTAAGCCTGTTACTTTATTTGGCCCTTAATAGCCACTTACTATCTCATTAAGATGGTAAAATGTGTTTTTATGAAGTTGAACATGTGCTCTTTATAACAGCATGTTAAAATTAGGTGAAATCAAACGTTTTTTGTAACCAAGTTACACTTCTCGAAAGGCACCGAATTGGTGGAACGACCCTACTATTATTGTTGCTGTTACGGTTGTTGTTGTTGTTGTTGTTGTTGTGGTGCATTGTTACTGTGCTGCTCTAACCCGTCTTGATAGAGGCCCATTCTCGCCCCCATGTTTCTCTGCTGTGCCATCTGCTGTCTGAATGCATGGGCTTGCATGCATTAAACATGAAGGGGTGACTCTGGCTGACCTCACAGAGAAGAAGAAAGGAAGCAGGTTTGGGTGGTTCAGCCTGTCCTCCGACACTCATGGTAAATCCCCTGGTTTTCCCTTCCACATTGAAAAAGTGTGCGTGTGTGCGTGAGCAAGCTTGTGTGTGTGTGTGTGTGTGGATGAGTGAGCATGCGCGCGTGAGCTTGTGTGTTTGTGTATGTATTTGTTTGTTTGGGTGTGCCTGTGTGTACACCTCTGTGTGTCTGCAGCCTAATGTCTGCAGCATAATGTCTGCAGCATAATGTCTGCAGCCTAATGTCTGCAGCATAATGTCTGCAGCCTAATGTCTGCAGCCTAATCGCCCTGCTTGTGCTTTGCTATTGATATTGACCCTTCTGTTTGAGCATCACTATCTTTTTGATCTTGCTTTTCCTTTTGTATTCTTTCTTTTTGATAAAGCCTCTCCCTGCAGGCTGTCTCCTGCTGTTTTATGACTCAATGAGCCCAGACTCTCTTATCCCCTGTGAGGGGAGTCAGATGAGGAGCATCAGGCAGCAGAATAGGAATACATACTGCTCTGGCTGATACCAGGCACTCAACTTCTCACCCTCTCTCTCTCCATGCACAGCCTGGTTAAAACAGCTAGGCTAGGGGCTCAGTGTGAATAGGAAAATGTGGCTAAACTGAGATCACTACATCCAGCAGTCAGCAGTATTGAGAGAGAGAGAGAGAGAGAGAGAGAGAGAGAGAGAGAGAGAGAGAGAGAGAGAGAGAGAGAGAGAGAGAGAGAGAGAGAGAGAGAGAGAGAGAGAGAGAGAGAGAGAGAGAGAGAGAGAGAGAGAGAGAGAGAGAGAGAGAGAGAGAGAGAGAGAGAGAGAGAGAGAGAGAGAGAGAGAGAGAGAGAGAGAGAGAGAGAGAGAGAGAGAGAGAGAGAGAGAGAGAGAGAGAGAGAGAGAGAGAGAGAGAGAGAGAGAGAAATAGAGAGGAAGCGGGAGCTGTCGGAGGACTCAAGAGTCAAAGAGAATGCTTTCACACAAACTAAGCAGCAGTGCGTACATGACCTCGCACAAACAGGCTGTGGTCTCACATAAAAGTTGTAGCTGTGTTTCTTTTCACAGTCTTAGCAGCAGTCTTCTCATATTACAGAAGCTCTCCCAAAGTATTTAGAGTAGTATTTTAAAAGTCTAATATTTTACAGTAGTATCTAGTGTTTTGAGTCTCATATTTTAGGATCTAGTGTTTTGAGTCTAATATTTTAAAGTAATACTTAATTTTTTGTGTCTAATATAGCTGTTTAAAGGAGCATCCTCTCTCTTCATCCTGTACTCCTCCTCCTCCTCCTCCTCCTCCTCACGACTGCATCAGAGAGCCCTCAGACATAGCAGCTGTCCCGTCCTCTAACTCCCCTCTGTCCCCATGTCTCTAACTCAGCACGTTAAGTCATAGTGATGATTACAATGACAATACTAGTAACACTTATGTTGGCAGTTAGTTTAATTTATAGGAAGTTAATATGGTACTAGTAGCCAGTAGTTATTATGATGAAGAGAGATCCTATCACATTGTCATACTTTCCGGGGGATATAAAATAAACACAAACCCTGTAGTTTTTTCTTTCTTTCTTGTTTTTCTATCTGCCCACTTTAGAGACTGTCTATTGTCTATTCTGTTGCACATGGATTTGGTTTTGGGAGGTATCGTCCTTTGGAACTGAATTTGTGTTGTGTTTTTTTGTTGTTGAAAAATGGGATTTCTTAGAAATGCCTGCAGTGATGCTGACCGTTCTTTCTTTCTTTTGTTGAGGAATTTGTTGACGAATGAGGTTTCTTTTCTCTGGGATGTGTTTGACTCAGCTGTGGTACCATGGGTCTGACTGTGTACTGTACGTTTGAGGTGTGTGCGTGTGTGTGTGACATGTACGGTTTGTTGTATGTGGGTTCTGTGTGTGTGTATGATGAGTACTCTGTTTGCCACCGCAGCGAGTATGCCAGCCAGTGAGACGGAGTCGGTGAACACAGAGAATGTGGCCGAGGATGAGGTGAAGACACCATGCTGTGGACCTTTTTGGTGAGAACCCCCCCAGACTAGAAGCACATCTGCAGTACGGTACCATAGAACACAACCTCCGATATCATAGAAACTACCACATTCTTTACAGAAACACAACCTCTGTCACCTGAGTGAACTATTTTGTGCTTTATATATCTTTATCTATCCTCTATCCTGTCTGGACAACTGCTGATGTAAAATGAGCTTTAATAAATACATGTGTTTGATTGACCACTCCTGTTGCACATAGGATACAATGAGGGAAAAAAGTATTTGATCCCCTGCTGATTTTGTACGTTTGCCCACTGAGAAAGAAATGATCAGTCTATAATTTTAATGGTAGGTTTATTTGAACAGTGAGAGACAGAATAACAACAAATAAATCCAGAAAAACGCATGTAAAAATTTTTATAAAATGATTTGCATTTTAATGAGGGAAATAAGTATTTGACCCCCCTCTCAATTAGAAAGATTTCTGGCTCCCAGGTGTCTTTTATACAGGTAACGAGCTGAGTTTAGGAGCACACTCTTAAAGGGAGTGCTCCTAATCTCAGCTTGTTACCTGTATAAAAGACACCTGTCCATAGAAGCAATCAATCAATCAGATTCCAAACTCTCCACCATGGCCAAGACCAAAGAGCTCTCCAAGGATGTCAGGGACAAGATTGTAGACCTACACAAGGCTGGAATGGGCTACAAGACCATCGCCAAGCACCTTGGTGAGAAGGTGACAACAGTTGGTGCGATTATTCGCAAATGGAAGAAACACAAAAGAACTGTCAATCTCCCTCGGCCTGGGGCTCCATGCAAGATCTCACCTCGTGGAGTTGCAATGATCATGAGAACGGTGAGGAATCAGCCCAGAACTACACGGGAGGATCTTGTCAATGATCTCAAGGCAGCTGGGACCATAGTCACCAAGAAAACTATTGGTAACACACTACGTCGTGAAGGACTGAAATCCTGCAGCGCCCGCAAGGTCCCCCTGCTCAAGAAAGCACATATACAGGCCCGTCTGAAGTTTGCCAATGAACATCTGAATGATTCAGAGGAGACCTGGGTGAAAGTGTTGTGTTCAGATGAGACCAAAATCGAGCTCTTTGCCATCAACTCAACTCGCCATGTTTGGAGGAGGAGGAATGCTGCCTATGACCCCAAGAACACCATCCCCACCGTCAAACATGGAGGTGGAAACATTATGCTTCAGGGGTGTTTTTCTGCTAAGGGGACAGGACAACTTCACCGCATCAAAGGGACGATGGACAAGGCCATGTACCGTCAAATCTTGGGTGAGAATCTCCTTCCCTAAGCCAGGGGAGTGGGACAAAATCCCTCCTGAGATGTGTGCAAACCTGGTGGCCAACTACAAGAAACGTCTGACCTCTGATTGCCAACAAGGGTTTTGCCACCAAGTACTAAGTCATGTTTTGCAGAGGGGTCAAATACTTATTTCCCTCATTAAAATGCAAATAAATTTATAACATTTCTGACATGCGTTTTTCTGGATTTTTTTGTTGTTTTTCTGTCTCTCACTGTTCAAATAAACCTACCATTAAAATTATAGACTGATCATTTATTTTGTCAGTGGGCAAACGTACAACATCAGCAGGGGATCAAATACTTTTTTCCCCCACTGTATGTGGCTTTGTACTACATTTATGAATATCCTGCAGTCAGCAAGCTAAACTGACATTTATTATAAACGTCTTGATTTTTCCAGTCAAAAAATTTCTAAGTCAAAGTTCAGGTCAGTGAAATCACCTTACCTCGCATGTGTCCTTGCTCGATGCATGCAGCAGCGGTCTGTACAGTAAAAGTGTTCTTTTTCTGCATGAAGTAGTGACGTCTGTTATTTCTGTAGATAAATGCTTGCTTTAGGTTTCTCTACTGTATGTGCTGTTCTGTTCTCTGGAGTCAGCTTTAATGAGTCTGCAGGTAATAAATCAACTCCAACTCCCCTTTAAACAAGTCAGCATATAATCTGGGGCATCGGGAGGAACTGGAGGCGCTGCAGCCTTATGCAGTGTTTTTATACTTTGTGATTTATACTGCATGCTATGCTGCGCTCTCCCTCTCCCAAAGTTCTTTCAAAGTTCATTGACTTCTCTTTCCCAAGTTTTCTTCTAATATTCTTTGAACACGGTGCCCCCCCCACCCTTCAATGAAAACCTCCCCTACTGGTCTCCTTTTACTGACATCACTTCCTGTCTCACAGTCGGCGCTGGCGTCGCTGGAACAGGTTCTGCCGCAGGAAGTGCCGGTTGGCGGTGAAATCAGTGCCTTTTTATTGGCTGGTGATCATCCTGGTGTTTCTCAACACTCTCACCATCTCCTCAGAGCACTACATGCAGCCTGACTGGCTCACTCAAGTACAGGGTTAGTGCACTACAATCGGCCTGACTGGCTCACTCAAGTACAGGGTTAATACGCCACAATCAGCCTCACTGGTTCACTCAAGTACAGGGTAAATACACTACAACCAGCCTGACTGGTTCACTCCAGTACAGGGTTAGTGCACTACAATCAGCCTGACTGGCTCACTCAAGTACAGGGTTAATACGCCACAATCAGCCTGACTGGCTCATTCAAGTACAGGGTTAATGCGCCACAATCAGCCTGACTGGCTCACTCAAGTACAGGGTAAATACACTACAACCAGCCTGACTGGCTCACTCCAGTACAGGGTAAATACACTACAACCAGCCTGACTGGCTCACTCCAGTACAGGGTAAATACACTACAACCAGCCTGACTGGCTCACTTCAGTACAGGGTAAATACACTACAACCAGCCTGACTGGCTCACTCCAGTACAGGGCATGGGTCTACTACACCACACACTGGCTACCAGTTTTTCCTGACCACGTGACCTGACCAGCAAAACTTCAGGCCCATAGTTATACTCTATAACTAAGGCCCAGAGTAGTCTCACTTGCCAGACTCATGGCGCTCCGTGGCAGCTGTGAAAAGAGACTAGGCCAGAACTACTTCCAGGTCAGGTCAGGTGGTAAGGAAAAACTCCTGGCCTTAACTATGGTATCAATTGTATTTTTCGTGTGACTTGCTTCAGCAGTCACACTTTAAATCTTGTACTTATTTCTGACTTTTTATTAAAGTTATTATTTGTACCACTACTCCTCTTACACCATTTAAGCTAGAAAAGCTATTAAAACTTTAAAACATGTAGACTGGTCTGGAATAGTTTGCTTACATACAGTCGTGGTCAAAAGTTTTGAGAATGACACAAGTATTGGTCTTCACAAAGTTCGCTGCTTCAGTGTTATGAGATATTTTTGTCAGATGTTACTATGGTATACTGAAGTATAATTACAAGCATTCCATAAGTGTCAAAGGCTTTTATTGTCAATTACATTAAGTTTATACAAAGAGTCAACATTTGCAGTGTTGACTTTGCAATTAATTGCAATTCATCTGATCACTCTTCATGACATTCTGGAGTATATGCAAATTGCCATCATCAAAACTGAGGCAGCAGACTTTGTGAAAATTAGTATTTGTGTCATTCTCAAAACTTTTGACCAACACTGTACAACGTTTTGATACCTTTTATAATTTTTAAACTATTAAGCTTTTTGTAATCCCAAAAAACGTAATCCACTTTAATGTAAACAATGTGACTTTTGACACAAATCAGCTACTTTGACCACTTTCCCAACAACTTAGATAAAAACTTTGAGCGTATGAAATCTTAAACCCGGTTCAGATACAACAGCCGACATAAGGAGAGATGAGACGAGACAAAATTAGCTAGTTTTAGAATTGTGTGTTGTAAAACAGCTGACTAAAGACGGGACATTCAGATCAAAAAGACGAGATGCATGGTCGAGAACGATTCCACTATAACGTGACTCTTTTTACAATGATGTGGTGAAACTTTGAAACAAAGTTGCCACTTGTTGTAGCATGGTGTTGTAGCGAACGAGTATCATTAAATACATGCTCCAGAAACAGGGCACACTTCGTGACTTGATAGAGAAATATTAGCAAGCTAGCTATTACTGCAGCAAAAGAGCTAGCTAGCTGTCTGCTTGACTTGCTAGCTGCTTGTCTAAACACAGACAGAACGTCAGCGCACTGTTCTTTGATTGGCTAAATGGATCTGTCTCATCGCCAGTCTTTAGCTAAGATTTGACATGTGGGAAAATCAAGCAGCCGACATGAGACGTTCTAAAAATAGACCGTTCAGATCAAGCAAATGTTCTAAAACTGCGTAAAACCATGTTGTTTGTTGTAGCTGAACCGGGCTTTAGTCTACTTCTCTGCTATTCAAATCTGAAATCAGAACTAAAATGTTTTCTACCAATTTAGTTTTAGTTGTATTTGTTTGCACAAAAGAAAACAAGTGATAGACAACAATACAGATACAAATAAAAATAAAAAAACGGTGTGCAGGTGTTGTTGGAAGCCCAAGGGCTTATATGAAAACCACACCACAAAAAAGTATATACAATACATAAGTACAAAAATAAAAAGGTTTGTTAAAACAGATAACAAAACATACTAATTATAAATATATAAATGAATTGATCAGTAATCACAAAAAAAACAATACAGCTGTTTTAGTAACCAAGTAAAAAATTAAACTCTACTTTTAAAAACGGATATTTTAACCACCTTCCCAAAAACTTTGACAAAAAAGAGCATACGAAGTATTGTTCTCTTTCTCTGTTGTTCAAATCTGAAAAGAACAGAAATAACTTCTACCAATCAAGAGTTACAGCTGTTTTAGTTAACCGCATCAACTACTTTCATTAAGCTAACTTCCCACTGTTGAATTAACTGCCATGGAACTTTCAGAAATGTCTAATTATAAACCAGTTAGTTTGGGTCCTGGATGCTGATTGGCTGTGTGTATATCAGACAATATATCACGAGGATGATGCAAAACTACTTGTTTACTGTTATATTAATGTTGGTAACCGGTTTATAATAGCAATAAGACAACTCTGGGGTTTGTGGTATATGGCCAATATACCACTGCTAAGGGCTGTATCCAGGCACTCCACTTTGTGTTGTGTGTAAGAACAGCCTTTAGGCGTGGTAAGTCGAGCGTCTGCTAAATGATGTATATGTAAATGTATACTGGCCAATATACCACACCTTGTCAGGCATTATTGCTTAATTATAGAACTGGGGGAGCACATTCTAAGAATTAGACAATTAATAACCAATGTAACTTTTGACACAAATCAGCTCTTTTTACCACTTTCCCAACCGTTGGAAAAGGTATGAAATCAGTCTACTATTAAAATGTTGAATCAGAACAGAAATATATTCTACCTATCAAACGATACAGCTGTTTTAGTAACCACATCAATTACATTTTCTCTAAAAATGTGTCAACTGAAATTTAGGCCACTTTCCAAACGACTTACATAACAACTTACTGTGTATTACATCTTGGTGTGTTTATCTGCTATTCAAATTTGAAATACAACAGAAATATCTTCTACCAATCAAACGATACAGCTGTTATACTAACCGCATCAACTACTTTCATTACGTTAACTTTCCCACTGTTGAATTAACTGCCATGTAATGGGCAATTCTGACATTTCTAATTATATCACTGGGGGAGCACATTCTAAGAATGAGAACCACTAATTAATGTGACTTGCTTCAGCAAGACCACTAGAAATTCCACTTACTTCTGACGTATACAGTGAGGGAAAAAAGTATTTGATCCCCTGCTGATTTTGTACATTTGCCCACTGACAAAGAAATGATCAGTCTATAATTTTAATGGTAGGTTTATTTGAACAGTGAGAGACAGAATAACAACAACAAAATCCAGAAAAACGCATGTAAAAACTGTTATAAATTGATTTGCATTTTAATGAGGGAAATAAGTATTTGACCCCCTCTCAATCAGAAAGATTTCTGGCTCCCAGGTGTCTTTTATACAGGTAACGAGCTGAGATTAGGAGCACACTCTTAAAGGGAGTGCTCCTAATATCAGCTTGTTACCTGTATAAAAGACACCTGTCCACAGACGCAATCAATCAATCAGATTCCAAACTCCCCATGGCCAAGACCAAAGCGCTCTCCAAGGATGTCAGGGACAAGATTGTAGACATACACAAGGCTGGAATGGGCTACAAGACCATCGCCAAGCAGCTTGGTGAGAAGGTGACAACAGTTGGTGCGATTATTCGCAAGTGGAAGAAACACAAAATAACTGTCAATCTCCCTTGGCCTGGGGCTCCATGCAAGATCTCACCTCGTGGAGTTGCAATGATCATGAGAACGGTGAGGAATCAGCCCAGAACTACACGGGAAGATCTTGTCAATGATCTCAAGGCAGCTGGGACCATAGTCACCAAGAAAACAATTGGTAACACACTACGCCGTGAAGGACTGAAATCCTGCAGCGCCCGCAAGGTCCCCCTGCTCAAGAAAGCACATATACAGGCCCGTCTGAAGTTTGCCAATAAACATCTGAATGATTCAGAGGAGAACTGGGTGACAGTGTTGTGGTCAGATGAGACCAAAATCGAGCTCTTTGGCATCAACTCAACTCGCCGTGTTTGGAGGAGGAGGAATGCTGCCTATGACCCCAAGAACACCTTCACCACCGTCAAACATGGAGGTGGAAACATTATGCTTTGGGGGTGTTTTTCTGCTAAGGGGACAGGACAACTTCACCGCATCAAAGGGACGATGGACGGGGCCACGTACCGTCAAATCTTGGGTGAGAACCTCCTTCCCTAAGCCAGGGCATTGAAAATGGGTCGTGGATGGGTATTCCAGCATGACAATGACCCAAAACACACGGCCAAGGCAACAAAGGAGTGGCTCAAGAAGAGGCACATTAAGGTCCTCGAGTGGCCTAGCCAGTCTCCAGACCTTAATCCCATAGAAAATCTGTGGAGGGAGCTGAAGGTTCGAGTTGCCAAACGTCAGCCTCGAAACCTTAATGACTTGGAGAAGATCTGCAAAGAGGAGTGGGACAAAATCCCTTCTGAGATGTGTGCAAACCTGGTGGCCAACTACAAGAAACGTCTGACCTCTGTGATTGCCAACAAGGGTTTTGCCACCAAGTACTAAGTCATGTTTTGCAGAGGGGTCAAATACTTATTTTCCTCATTAAAATGCAAATCAATGTATAACATTTTTGAAATGCTTTTTTCTGGATTTTTTGTTGTTATTCTGTCTCTCACTGTTCAAATAAACCTACCATTAAAATTATAGACTGATCATGTATTTGTCAGTGGGCAAATGTACAAAATCAGCAGGGGATCAAATACCTTTTTCCCTCACTGTAGTTAGTGTGCCTTCCTTCACAATACCACTCTATATATTAACCTACTACTACTATAAGGCCTACTACTACCACACTCACTACTACTACTACTACTACTGCTACTACTACTGCTACTAATAATAATGCTAGTACTATTAATGCTACTGCTACCACTACTACTACTACAGTCACTACATCCACCACTACTGCAGTCACTACTTCTACTAAAACACTAGCCTTAATTTTTCAACATTTCTTTGACTACAATAAAAATAATTTTGGCCAACTGAAGCAAGTCACACAATTTATCTTCATGGAAAATTACCTTTCTAGTTTATACTGTGTTAATGTGTTATATTGACTGACACCTCCCTCTGTCCTGGTGTTCCAGACGTGGCAAACAAGGTTCTGCTGGGATGTTTTACGTGTGAGATGATGACCAAGATGTACAGTCTGGGCCTGCAGGCCTACTTCGTGTCCCTGTTCAACCGCTTCGACTGCTTTGTAGTGTGTGGAGGCATCACAGAGACCATCCTGGTGGAGCTGGCCATCATGTCTCCTCTCGGCATCTCTGTGTTCCGCTGTGTCCGCCTGCTCAGGATCTTCAAGGTCACACGGTGAGACCACTGTAATGTGGAGTAGGGTGAAGTCGCCTCTAGACACTGATCTCTTTGTGTGCGTGTGTGTGTGTGCGTATGTGCCTATGTGTATGTATGCATGTGTGTGTGTGTGTGTGTGTGTGATTTGGCCTTACCATCTCTCTGTTCTTCAGTCACTGGCAGTCTCTCAGTAACTTGGTGGCATCGCTGCTCAACTCCATGAAGTCCATCGCCTCCCTGCTCCTCCTCCTCTTCCTCTTCATCATCATCTTCTCCCTGCTGGGCATGCAGGTGTTCGGAGGCAAGTTCAACTTCGACGAGACACAGACCAAGAGGAGCACCTTCGATAACTTCCCCCAGGCACTGCTCACTGTGTTTCAGGTGTGTGAACAGTACAGTGTGGGGGTGTTCTCTCTCTCACACACACACACACTTATATCTAGAACCTCATGAGCTACCGGTATTTAGTGAATGTTGTATATAAGGAGAGCCTCCTGGTGATGACATCATGACATAGGGGCTAACCCAACGAGGTAGTGGTAGAATACAGATGGGTAAACACTGATCGCCGCTCGCGGTGAAAAAAGTAATGCTCCCTATATTTTAAATGCATTTTTCCACAATAGGTGAGTGTGTGTTTGTTTATGCTGTATGTTGTTGTTTTTTTGTGTTTTTTTTATGTTGTGTGTTACATAACTAGAGTAAGATGTCCCATAGTCTATATATGTTATGTACTGTACAGTATGTTATGTTGTACTACCAGTGTATGCTGTATGTGTATCCATAAAATTACATATGAATTGTAGGGCCTCTATCTGTGCAGCATCCAATATGATTGAGTGTATTTGGGTGTGTTGTGTCCAGATCCTAACAGGTGAAGACTGGAACGCTGTGATGTATGACGGCATCATGGCATACGGCGGCCCTTCCTCCTCAGGGATGATCGTCTCCTTCTACTTCATCATCCTCTTCATCTGCGGAAACTGTATCCTTTCTTTACAACACTCATCCTATCAACAGCCCAAATAATCACAATCTGCGCTCACCTAGGTTCCAGAGGAGGCTGGTGGGAGGAGATATAGGAGCTGATTGTAATGGCTGGAATGGTATGAATGGGATGGTATCAAACATATAAAACCCACCCAAAACAGCCTCCTCTAATCCAGACACTCCAGAGTTGGGAGGTTTGTATTAGCCCAAACACAATAACCATCTTCTCCTGGGCCGTTTCCTCCCATCCAGCATTGAACATTTCTGACTTGGACACAAGCACTGCTTTTCTCTCTGTTCCTATTCTGAAGGTTCTGTGTCAGTGTCTTCCTTTTGTCCTTGACTGAACCCTTTGCTCAGACATCCTGCTGAACGTCTTCTTGGCTATCGCTGTGGACAACTTGGGAGACGCAGAGTCTCTCAATGCTCCGCGAGACAAAAAGGAAGTGAAAAAGGAAGAGGTAAAACTCCATCCCAGACTTATTGTGCTTCAGGTTTATTCAGTGTCATTGTATACATGTGAAACACATCACGTGTGATGCTATGAAATAGTTTAAAATACACGTTAAAAACTAAATTATGACACTTATTTTGGATACAGGTGCCAGTGGAGGAGGAAGAGGAGAATGCTGCAGGTACATCTAGAGAACAGGCCCGCGGGGGTGTGTGTGTGTGTGTGTGTGTGTGTGTGTGTGATCTGTCTCACTGTGTGTGTGCCTGTCTGTGCAGCAGAGGAGGAGGAGGAGCCGGAGGTTCCAGCAGGGCCACGCCCACCCATCTCTGAACTGGTCAAGAAGGAGAAGATCACTCCCATCCCTGATGGCACCGCCTTCTTTATCTTCAGCAAGACCAACCCGTAGGTCACACACACACACACACACACACATACATCAAGTGGCTGTTCTTGAGCCTGTTCTCAGAGATGTGTGTAATGTCTGTTGTTCTCCTCAGGATCCGGGTGGGATGTCATAAACTCATCAATCACCACATCTTCACCAACCTCATCTTGGTCTTCATCATGCTCAGCTCTGTCTCCCTCGCTGCAGAGGACCCCATACGCAACTTCTCTGCTCGCAACATTGTAAGTACAGGAACCTTCTGTCTAGGTTAGAGGAACACACGGTATACAGCAATTGATTTTCAACTGATAGGCTTTGTAGTAGTACATAGTACGTACAGTGAAGACAAATTCTGTATTGACTTGTAACATTATTTTAAGGTTAATTATTTACCTTGATTTAGTGATTTAGTTTGTTGCGATTGATGTTAACTTGAGAGACACTAACAGAGTACCGTGGTAAAGATAACTCTTTCCTGAACTTTTCCCCATGATGCTCGGAGGCAGCAGGTTCATTGACTTGAGTTTCGTTATTTCAACTCATCATACTAACTTAACCTCAAGCTCAAGCTGCGGGAACTTAAAGATGATATCATTGTGGTAGTGGGTGGATGACATCATGCAGATGCTCTCAATGAAACTATATGATGAATAGATACTGTATTATAAAATATATTGTAATCTACCGTACATGGATTTGATTCATTTATATGAATACTGTTGATGTTCTGTTTATGCATACTAAGTAATTTCCTATGCTCTTTCCTGCACACATGGATTATCCCACTCTCACTTGTTTTTCTAATGTCTTTGATGAACATATGCTGCATAACCTGTATAATTGTTGTTAAACATGTACGTTGCTTTTTGCAGATACTTGGTTACTTTGACTATGCTTTCACGGCTATCTTTACTGTTGAGATCCTGTTGAAGGTAAATGGCCTGTGTCCGCCTCTCTGTGCTGTCAACTAACTGCCCCCCACAGTAACACTCCCAAACGTCTGGTTGCCTTCCAGGTCCTAGGCTATGCAGATTATGTCTTCACTAGTATGTTTACATTTGAGATCATGTTGAAGGTAACCCCCGTTAATGACGACAGAGAGCCTTATTGCATTCTCTCCTTGTGTGTCACCTGCTGCCACCACAGTACTACCTGCCTTGTTTGGTTTTCAGTTTCTATTCTTTCTCTTTTTTCTCCATGGCACCTCTTTTAACTTTTAGATTGTCATCATTAGCTAACTCACTTACAACTACTACTACACATACACTAACTAACACAAGAGTTGTTCAATTTCCACTAATCAAGAAACTAATAATCCAGGAAGGAATCAGACACAAACTAACCCAGATTGGTGTCATCATGTTTGTCACGTTTGAGTTGAAAAGGTTTTTGGAATTTCGACCGACGACACAATTTTGTGTAACTCTCAAAAAATGATGCAACTCTTTGTGCAAGGAAACAGCTATCAATGCACTGTTTCAAACATGTAGCTTTGACTGAAGTTGACCCTGAAGTCATTGGGGGAGTTTTGGGGTAGTTTAAAAACAAACATCTAAGGCCATCTCCAGTCAAAGCCAACTCCATGCCTCTATCTCATACTGACTGACTGCTATTCAGATACTAAGCCATAAAAGAGGGGGCAAACCAACCATGTTCATGTGGAGCATGGGCTTTCCCCTGACTGACTGAGTGCATAGAAATGTAGTGTTTCCTCCAGAACCGTTAAGAGGGTAGACCTAACCTGCACAGTCCTGTCCAGGGTCGTATTCATTAGGGCAAACCGTAGCAACATGTTTTGCAACGGAATACGAAAACTAGCATTTCTTATTGGACCAGTTCAGGTAGTCCCTCCCTGTTTCAGTCCGTTTTTTTCAGTTTGGTGCCTAATGAACACGTCCCGGCTCAGCTTGGTCCTGCTGCGTTAGCAATACCCTGCATTCTCGTTTAGAACTCTCAGTTAGCTCTTTACTCCCTCCCTCGCTGGAGGTTCTACTGGTCTCTACATTTACATGCACTCAGGACGATGAACTTTACTTTTATGATTTGAACAAGACTTCCTTTTGCTGGGTTGTTTATTTCTCTGCCTGCTGAAGTCTGACGTTTTTAAGTGGGAGCTGCTTTATCATCCCCTTTATATTATGAGCTATTAAAGAACATGAAGGAATGTGCTTTAAGGGAAACGGCCATACATGAATGTGTCAGTAAGGGGATTCGGTTTTCCAATCGCTAGAGCGTTCGATCCTATCGTTCCTCTCAGGTAGTAGACATAATAACTGCATGTTTTATTGCTGCGAGGTACCCTGTTATTAGCGGATTGGGAAATGAATGATTTACTACTACATTCATGTACCAGGGTGCCGTGGGGTGGCGATGGTAGCTGCGATGGAGTCTGAGCTCGCCACCCTGAAATAGAGTGATCTACAAGAGTGTGGAATGATGTGGGTGTACGTGGGTGTGTGTTAGAGTGAGTGCTGTATTATTGCTGTTTCTACTCCTTTATCTATGTAGGTGTGTCTGTTTGTCTTGTGGTGTTGTGTACTTCTCACTGGGGTCTCCACGTCATTTCAACGTGGAAAACTGGGTAATATTTGGTTGAGACAATGATCAATGAGATTACAACCTATATTCACCCACTCACAAACACAGCCAAAATTAGTTGCATTTCCAATGTGTTATCACTATGCTTTCAACCATCTAAAAGCACAACCAAATTCCAAGATTTCCACAGACCTGCGACGACCTGTTATCTTGGACATGCACGCTTTAAATTATTACATAAGAAGAACTTTATAGTTGCAATAACCTCAAAATGTGACCATGGGTGTGTTACACATTTTAAGGTTGAATGTTACATTAGTTTGTAAGGTAGACTTTTACTGTATTACAAAAGTAATATTGAATTGTGTTTGGTTGACAACGCAACCAAATATCAACATTTAAAGGAAATGTATCTGCTTGGATAGTTCCATCTGAGCCACTGGCTTAAATCCCATTCTTTAACTTTAACTTTTGGTTGAGTTGGAGACGTGAATCCAACATATAATTTGTTAGCTTGTCGACAAGTTAATAGGCTGTATTTTATTGAATTGTGTTTGTTGTCAACGCAACCAGCTATCCAAGCAGAAGATAAATTCTCCTTAAACATCAATTATTAATTTGTAGACAAAATGGAATTAAAGCCAGACTAAGTCAGTGGCACAGATGGAACTATCCAAGCAGAAGATCCATCTCCATCAAATGTTGATATTTGGTTGCATTGAGAACCAAACACAATTCAATATCACTAAATATAATTACATTTTAAATCAACCAGAGCTTGAAACCCTAGGCCTATTGTATTGTGTATTTTTAGTTTAAATCTGTGTTGAATTGAAATAATAGTTGTTGATGACTTTGCAAATGCAATATAGTCCTAAATAGCATCATTGATGATATATGAGTGATAAAGTATGGTCACATTTAATTTGCTCTGTTAAACCTACCCTTTGGAATGACTTCGATAGCAACAGTGAATCTATTTTGTTGTTAAGTGGAGATCGCACAACAATCATACTCACGATAGCACATTAGTAATAGTCATGACAAATATCTTAGCTAAGCAGGGCTGGGCTTGGTTAAAACCCTTAATGGGAGACCAAAGGATAGCTGTAGATACAGTGAGGGAAAAAAGTATTTGATCCCCTGCTGATTTTGTACGTTTGCCCACTGACAAAGAAATAATCAGTCTATAATTTTAATGGTAGGTTTATTTGAACAGTGCGAGACAGAATAACAACAACAAAATCCAGAAAAACGCATGTCAAAAATGTTATAAATTCATTTGCATTTTAATGAGGGAAATAAGTGTTTGACCCCCTCTCAATCAGAAAGATTTTTGGCTCCCAGGTGTCTTTTATACAGGTAACGAGCTGAGATTAGGAGCACACTCTTAAAGGGAGTGCTCCTAAACTCAGCTTGTTACCTGTATAAAAGACACCTGTCCACAGAAGCAATCAATCAATCAGATTCCAAACTCTCCACCATGGCCAAGACCAAAGAGCTCTCCAAGGATGTCAGGGACAAGATTGTAGACCTACACAAGGCTGGAATGGGCTACAAGATCATCGCCAAGCAGCTTGGTGAGAAGGTGACAACAGTTGTTGCAATTATTCGCAAATGGAAGAAACACAAAATAACTGTCAATCTCCCTTGGCCTGGGGCTCCATGCAAGATCTCACCTCGTGGAGTTGCAATGATCATGAGAACGGTGAGGAATCAGTCCAAAACTACACGGGAGGATCTTGTCGACGATCTCAAGGCAGCTGGGACCATAGTCACCAAGAAAACAATTGGTAACACACTACGCCGTGAAGGACTGAAATCCTGCAGTGCCCGCAAGGTCCCCATGCTCAAGAAAGCACATATACAGGCCCGTCTGAAGTGTGCCAATGAACATCTGAATGATTCAGAGGAGAACTGGGTGAAAGTGTTGTGGTCAGATGAGACCAAAATCAAGCTCTTTGGCATCAACTCAACTCGCCATGTTTGGAGGAGGAGGAATGCTGCCTATGACCCCAAGAACACCATCCCCACCGTCAAACATGGAGGTGGAAACATTATGCTTTGGGGTGTTTTTCTGCTAAGGGGACAGGACAACTTCACCGCATCAAAGGGACGATGGACGGGGCCTTGTACCGTCAAATCTTGGGTGACAACCTCCTTCCCTCAGCCAGAGCATTGAAAATGGGTCGTGGATTGGTATTCCAGCATGACAATGACCCAAAACACACAGCCAAGGCAACAAAGGAGTAGATCAAGAAGAAGCACATTAAGGTCCTGGAGTGGCCTAGCCAGTCTCCAGACCTTAATCCCATTGAAAATCTGTGGAGGGAGCTGACGGTTTGAGTTGCCAAAAGTCAGCTTCGAAACCTTAATGACTTGGAGAAGATCTGCAAAGAGGAGTGGGACATAATCCCTCCTGAGATGTGTGCAAACCTGGTGGCCAACTACAAGAAACATCTGACCTCTGTGATTGCCAACAAGGGTTTTGCCACCAGTACTATGTCATGTTTTGCAGAGGGGTCAAATATATATTTCCCTCATTAAAATGCAAATCAATTTATAAAATTTTTGACATGCGTTTTTCTGGATTTTTTTGTTGTTATTCTGTCTCTCGCTGTTCAAATAAACCTACCATTAAAAGTATAGACTGATCATGTCTTTGTCAGTGGGCAAACGTACAAAATCAGCAGGGGATCAAATACTTTTTTCCCTCACTGTAGATACATTCTCCAGTACGAGGTGCTGCCCAGCCTATATATATTTTTTTCTGATAGTGGATGTAACGTTGAAGATCTGACCTTGTTTTAAAGGTACAAATTCAACATATTTCATGCAAGGTTTGTCTATGTGGAAATCTTTTTTACCATGATGACATAATCCTGTGGTTGAAATTTCACCCTCAAACAACAGTTGGTGACTTTTTTCAAATCCAAAGTATTTTCTACGTAGATTCCACATCACAATATGATGACAAATTCTGTTGAAACAACGTTGATTCAACCAGTTTGTGCCCAGTGGGTTGTGTGTATGTCTCTGTGTTTGTGTTAATGTGTGTATTTGTGTGTATTTCTTATTGTCTGTTACCCCTCTAACTTATTGTCTGTTGCCCTTCCCTCCAGATGACCACATATGGGGCGTTCCTCCATAAAGGAGCGTTCTGTAGGAACACCTTCAACCTGCTGGATCTGCTGGTGGTGGGGGTCTCCCTGGTCTCCTTCTGCATCCAGTCAGTACATGCTGCTACCCTCCACCCACACTATTACTTTCCTATGTTTCTTTCTTTCTTTCTTTCTTTCTTTCTTTTTTTCTTTCTTTCTTTCTCTCTCTTGCTCTCTATTTCTCTCTTTCTCTCTTTCTCTCTCTCTCTCTCTCTCTCTCTCTCTCTCTCTCTCTCTCTCTCTTTTTTTTTCTCTCTCTCACTCTGCTATCTATCTCTTCATCCTCATATTCATCTCGCTCTCTCCCTCTGTCCTCTGTCTCTGTTTCGTCTCTCTTGCACACTGTCCTAACACATCATTTTTAATTTATATGGTCAGGTTAGATATGGCAATGAATGGTTGTATTTAGAGAGTGCAAGTTTGTTTCTGACAGTAAGTTCCTGTGATGACATTTAGGTCCTCTGCCATCTCAGTGGTGAAGATTCTGAGGGTCCTGCGTGTGCTTCGGCCCCTGAGGGCCATCAACAGAGCCAAAGGTCTCAAGGTAGACTGTAAACCTCCTACTCCTTCTCTTCATGTATCATACAGTGAGGGAAAAAAGTATTTGATCCCCTGCTGATTTTGTACGTTTGCCCACTGACAAAGAAATGATCAGTCTATAATTTTAATGGTAGGTTTATTTGAACAGTGAGAGACAGAATAACAACAAAAAAATCCAGAAAAACGCATGTAAAAAATGTTATAAATTGATTTGCATTTTGAGGGTAATAAGTATTTGACCCCCTCTCAATCAGAAAGATTTCTGGCTCCCAGGTGTCTTTTATACAGGTAACGAGCTGAGATTAGGAGCACACTCTTAAAGGGAGTGCTGCTAATCTCAGTTTGTTACCTGTATAAAAGACACCTGTCCACAGAAGCAATCAATCAGATTCCAAACTGTCCACCATGGCCAAGACCAAAGAGCTCTCCAAGGATGACAAGATTGTAGACCTACACAAGGCTGGAATGGGCTACAAGACCATCGTCAAGCAGCTTGGTGAGAAGGTGACAACAGTTGGTGCGATTATTCGCAAATGGAAGAAACACAAAATAACTGTCAATCTCCCTCGGCCTGGGGCTCCATGCAAGATCTCACCTCGTGGAGTTGCAATGATCATGAGAACGGTGAGGAATCAGCCCAGAACTACACAGGAGGATCTTGTCAATGATCTCAAGGCAGCTGGGACCATAGTCACCAAGAAAACAATAAGTAACACACTACGCCGTGAAGGACTGAAATCCTGCAGCGCCCGCAAGGTCCCCCTGCTCAAGAAAGCACATATACAGGCCCGTCTGAAGTTTGCCAACAAACGTCTGAATGATTCAGAGGAGAACTGGGTGAAAGTGTTGTGGTCAGATGAGACCAAAATCGAGCTCTTTGGCATCAACTCAACTCACCGTGTTTGGAGGAGGAGGAATGCTGCCTATGACCCCAAGAACACCATCCCCACCGTCAAACATGGAGGTGGAAACATTATGCTTTGGGGGTGTTTTTCTGCGAAGGGGACAGGACAACTTCACCGCATCAAAGGGACGATGGACGGGGCCATGTACCGTCAAAACTTGGGTGAGAACCTCCTTCCCTAAGCCAGGGCATTGAAAATGGGTCGTGGATGGGTATTCCAGCATGACAATGACCCAAAACACACAGCCAAGGCAACAAAGGAGTGGCTCAAGAAGAAGCACATTAAGGTCCTGGAGTGGCCTAGCCAGTCTCCAGACCTTAATCCCATAGAAAATCTGTGGAGGGAGTTGAAGGTTCGAGTTGCCAAACGTCAGCCTCGAAACCTTAATGACTTGGAGAAGATCTGCAAAGAGGAGTGGGACAAAATCCCTCCTGAGATTTGTGCAAACCTGGTGGCCAACTACAAGAAATGTCTGACCTCTGTGATTGCCAACAAGGGTTTTGCCACCAAGTACTAAGTCATGTTTTGCAGAGGGGTCAAATACTTATTTCCCTCATTAAAATGCAAATCAATTTATAACATTTTTGACATGCATTTCTCTGGATTTTTTTGTTGTTATTCTGTCTCTCACTGTTCAAATAAACCTACCATTAAAATTATAGACTGATCATGTCTTTGTCAGTGGACAAACGTACAAAATCAGCAGGGGATCACTGTAGTACTTGCCACAGTATTGGTAGAACAACTGCAGTAAACTTGTGATAGTTTGTTACAAAAACCTGTACCAGGTTTTTAAAAAAGTTATCGTTCCCGCATCTGTATCATTGCTATAGCTCCTTCTTCCTCTTCTTTTACATATATTGTTTACCTTTCATCAAAGTAATGCCATCTTACCATTCAATGACTGCTAAAATTTTTACTTTGACCCTTGCAGCACGTAGTCCAGTGTGTGTTTGTGGCCATCAGGACCATCGGTAACATCATGATCGTCACCACACTGCTGCAGTTCATGTTCGCCTGCATAGGAGTACAGCTCTTTAAGGTCAGCACCGTAACACTGGTTCTAAGATCAGTACTATAACACTACCGTAACAGCACTGTCAGCACCGTAACACTGGTTCTAAGATCAGTACTATAACACTACCGTAACAGCACTGTCAGCACCGTAACACTGGTTCTAAGATCAGTACTATAACACTACCGTAACAGCACTGTCAGCACCGTAACACTGGTTCTAAGATCAGTACTATAACATTACCCTAACAACACTGTTAGCGCTGTAACACCAAATTGGAAGAAAACTGACTGAAACACGGGGGACCACTGAAACCCGTCCAATATGAAATGCTTGTTTTCATTTTCCGTTGCAAAATATTTTGCTACGGTGTGTCCTAATTAATAAGACCCTGGTGTGTAGACACTATCCCAGACAATGACACTGTGTCCAGGGTTAATTTTATATCAGCACCATTTAGAAGAT
Organism: Coregonus clupeaformis; assembly: GCF_020615455.1. Classification (NCBI taxonomy): domain Eukaryota; kingdom Metazoa; phylum Chordata; class Actinopteri; order Salmoniformes; family Salmonidae; genus Coregonus; species Coregonus clupeaformis. The sequence continues at coordinate 24,705,703 of NC_059203.1, forward strand.
GTGTGTGTTTGCTTCACAGGGGAAGTTTTACCGCTGCACAGACGAAGCCAAGTCCAGCCCAGACGAATGCAAGTCAGTTGCTTTTGATACATTTGTCCATCTATAGCTACATACAGTAAACTGACACCAGTCATATTGTACCATAAATACTTTAATTTACTCTACAGTATGTGTTCTGTAGTGTCTTTGATTTGAGCATGTTGCCCATAGACATACATATTCACAATATTCATATTGTTTATATACTGTACATCATAGGCCTAACCCTATATCCTGACCTCTGACCTCTAACCCCTGTGACCTCTAACCTCCCAGGGGCACCTACATCCATTTTAAGGACGGGGACGTGAACCAGCCGGCCATCCATAAGAGAGTGTGGCACAACAGCGAGTTCAACTTTGACAACGTGCTGATGGCTATGATGGCTCTTTTCACCGTGTCTACCTTCGAGGGCTGGCCTTCGTAAGACACACTCTCATATTTTGTACTCAAATACAATATTATACACGTTCATATTTTTGCGTATAAAAAATAGCAATTAAACAAAAATGCTCTTTCTCTTCTCTCTCGCACTTTCTCTCTCTCAGGTTGCTGTACAAGGCCATAGACTCGAACAGGGAGAACCTGGGTCCCATCTACAACTACCGCATCGAGATCTCCATCTTCTTCATTATCTACATCATCATCATCGCTTTCTTCATGATGAACATCTTCGTCGGCTTCGTCATCGTCACCTTCCAGGAGCAGGGAGAGAAAGAGTACAAGAACTGTGAGCTTGATAAGAACCAGGTCAGTTCTTGTATGTGTGTGTGTGTGTGTGTGTTTAGAAGAACAAAACGTGTGGGTGCGTGCGCATGTGTTCGTGTGTGTTCATGTGGTGTCTATGTGTGTCTATGAGTTTTGTGGTACTACATGTCTAGTCTGCTGGTCCGCCCCCACACTAGTGTTCTCAGTGTGTTGCCATGCAGTTTGTGTGTATACCAGGGTTTCCGTTAGGAAAATGTGCCGCCAGACATTTGACCAGCAGCATTAAAATTGACCTGACATTTGAGAAATTTACTGGACCCATATGCATTGGGTAAGTAACCTGATTAGGGCGTCCACCAACGGTGCTCAGAATGACAGAAATCAAATTTAGATTATAGTAATTCATATTAACAGAGGATGCAACGATGTGCGGTCCTTCTCACCAAATTCTGATGAGCACTTTGTAGATGTTAGAATAACTGTCCACATGTACTTTTCCTCAGCCAACAAGATGAGTAACGAACAGCAAAATCACTAGCCTATGCCAATCTACTATCCCCCATAGTAGAAAAGTTTGCCTATTCTATTGGTCAGCTTGGCGAGAAAGAAATAGCCTATTCCAAACAGACTCTGGGACAGCTGTGAGACGATAGATCCCAAATTCATACATCCAGTAGGCCTAGGCTACATAAAAATAAAAACGTTAAAAAGCAATGAGTCTGATGCAACAGATCAGAACGTTTATCTTAAAACGTTGATAAACGATTATTTCTTCACATTATGAGCGCAGCAATGTGCACATGGCAGTAGACTATGTGTGAATGTTTGTTGATGGGAAATGAACGGGAAAACACCGTTGTCAAAACGCACCGCACATGCGAGCGGTTTCATGTGACAGAGATGAAAATATCTCGCACTGTCTGACATTTTTTCCGCTCAAAGGCTCTGTATCTGTATGCTGTACGCTTGTGATAAATAAGAAACATAACGAATATACTGTACACACGAGCCAGTTTAATTCCACAAAATTATGCAAATTAGCACATACAGTGCATTGGGAAAGTATTCAGACCCCTTCCCTTTGTCCTCATTTAGTTACGGTACAGCCTTATTCTAAAATGGATACAATAAAATAAAATCCTCATCAATCTACATGCAATACCACATAATGACAAAGCGAAAACAGGTTTTTAGATTTTTTTGCAAATGTATTAAAAATAAAAAACAGAAATACCTTATTTACATAAGTATTCAGACCCTTTACTCAGTACCTTGTTGAAGCACCTTTGGCAGTGATTACAGCCTTTAGTCTTTTTGAGTATTTTATTTAACGACTTTTCAATGTTTTAATTGGCCAAAAGCCGGTTATTAGCGGCTAACGGAAACCCTGATGTATACTATACTGTGTGTACAGGTATGTAATGAATAACTGTGTGGGTGTGTTCTCTCTACAGCGTCAGTGTGTGGAGTATGCCCTGAAAGCCCGTCCGTTGAGGAGGTATATCCCTAAGAACCCCTACCAGTATAAGTTCTGGTACGTGGTCAACTCCACAGGGTTTGAATACATCATGTTCGTCCTCATCATGCTCAACACACTATGCCTGGCTGTGCAGGTAAGAAGAAGCTCAACCCATTCAGAGGCCACAGTCTTGTAGTAACATTTGTTATTATACTCCGGTTATTATAAATAAAAAATGTTGGTCGCTCTCCTTCCCTCCCTCTCTATCTATCTATCTATCTATCTATCTATCTATCTATCTATCTATCTATCTATCTATCTATCTATCTATCTATCTATCTATCTATCTATATATCTCTCTCTCTCTCTCTCTCTCTCTCTCTCTCTCTCTCTCTCTCTCTCTCTCTCTCTCTCTCTCTCTCTCTCTCTCTCTCTCTCTCTCTCTCTCTCTCTCTCTCTCTCTCTCTCTCTCTCTCTCTCTCTCTCTCTCTCTCTCTCTCTCCCTCTCCCTCCCTCCCTTTCCATCTATCTATCTCCCTCTCCCTCTCCTGTAGCACTATGGCCAGTCTGCAACATTTAACTATGTGATGGACATCCTCAACATGGTCTTCACTGCTGTTTTCACTGCAGAGATGGTTCTCAAACTCATCGCCTTCAAACCAAGGGTAAGGACACACGCACACACACACACACATACACACACACACACTCGCAGACAGACACACACACACAGATGCATGCATGTGTGCACACAGACGGACACACACACACATACATTGTTGTGCATCTCCCATCTCACATAGATCCCAATTTGTCTATTTTGTTGGTGTTTTGTCTGTGCCTGTTATGTTTGTAGGTGTCTTTGGTTATTGTGTGTACAGTACAGTTGTTGACTTGTTTACACCCCTCCCTACCCCCTCCTGCCCCTCCCTACCCCCTACTGTACCTGGTGGCCCACACACAGCTGTGTGTTGAGAAGAAGGACAGGGACCCAGTAAGAGACTGAGTGGTGTGGTGAAGTGCTGCAGTGCCTAGAGACAGGACTCTCCCTCTCTCTCTCGCTCTCTCTCTCTCTCTCTCTCTCTCTCTCTCTCTCTCTCTCTCTCTCTCTCTCTCTCTCTCTCTCTCTCTCTCTCTCTCTCTCTCTCTCTCTCTCTCTCTCTCTCTCTCTCTCTCTCTCTCTTTCTCGCTCTCTCCCTCTTGCTCTCTCTCTCTCTCTCTCGCTCTCTCTCTCGCTCTCTCTCTCGCTCTCTGTCTTTCTCTCTCTCTCTCTCTCTCTCGCTCTCTCTGTCTCTCTCTCTCTCTCTCTCTCTCTTTCTCTCTCTCACTCCCTCGCTCTGTCTCTCTCTGTCTCTCTGTCTCTCTCTCTGTCTCTATCTGTCTCTGTCTCTCTCTCTCTGTCTCTCTCTCTGTCTCTCTCTCTGTCTCGCTCTCTGTCTCTCTGTGACTCTCACCTACTAGTGCATACCTGGGAACACTAACAACTGACCTAGCTAACTTTCTAATAGCTCAACATTTAGAGCTCACATACAGTAGTTCTGTCAACATGTTTTATTACATACTGTCATTTACAATACAGTCGTACAGTGGAATAGATTCATTAAACATGCAGATAACATTTGAAAGTAACTGAAATGACCCCAGTAGCCCAGTATTAGCTAAGTTAATACAGTATTTTGTATTAACCTCACCACCTAACCCCTGCCTACTCCCCTGACCTCACTCAGGGGTATTTTGGGGACGCCTGGAATGTGTTCGACGCCCTGGTGGTGATGGGCAGCATAGTAGACATTGTGCTCAGTGAGATTGATGTAAGTAAGCCCCACCCAACCCTCCTTGGCCACGCCCCTGATCTGTCCCGTCTGATCTGTCCCCGCTCATCTGTCTTCCCTCCTATGTCTCTTTGTTCTGGGGTGTGTTCAAGAGGGTGTACCATTACAGAACGTTTAGATAGAAAAGTATTGTGTAGAACAGATATGACTGTCTGGCAGATAGAATAGGCAATTGTATTTGCTTTGTTTGTTACATTTCTATCTGCATCGTGCTGGATGTTTTACCTCACTGAATACACCCCCTGGTCTTTGGTTATATGGCCTGCTGTTTCTGCTGACTTCAGCTCCTCTGCTACCAAAGGGCCCCACTCAGTCTCTCTGTTATTGATTACTCAGGTCTTAATGGCTACTTTTCTATTTTTCTTTTTTCTCTCCTTCTCTGGCCCTACCTGCTGCCTCCCTACATCATCCTATCCACACTTCTTCTCTTCTCTTCTCTCTCTCTCTCTCTCTCTCTCTCTCTCTCTGTCTCTCTCTGTCTCTCTCTCTCTCTCTCTTTCACAATAACATTATTGCCTCTCTGTCATCTTCTCTGTTTTCTCTCTCTTTCTTTTCCATCACCCTCTATTCCCCTTGTGTGCTGTGGCTTCCGTTAACAGCACTATTTCACTGACGCGTGGAACACGTTTGATGCCTTAATTGTAGTTGGTAGCGTCGTTGATATCGCTATCACTGAAGTTAATGTAAGTACTACCTTTTCTGCTTCTCTTGTGGAACTGAAGCCTTGCAATAACGCCATAATGCCATTAGCTCCTCCATTATTCCCAAGTGTGTCCTGAGATTGAGGAAGCTGCTTGGGCTTACATTCAGTAAACATTAGACTGAGAGAGTAAATTCAAGCATCTTCCTCATATCAGTCTCCCTCTCCCCTCATGATTTCTATTATTTTACATTAGGTCCACAGTGCCCCCATGTTAGCTAGTTGGTACTACAATTCTGCTGCTCCTAACTTACAGTAATACTCACAGATAGATGATTAGGAAATGTACTGTATTATGCTCTGTAGAATAGGTCCTATTGGCTTTTCTCATTCTTTGATAACATGATGTTTAGGTCATATATCAATTGGCTTTGTCTGTAAGGCTTCAGTTGGCTTGTGATTCTTGTCCTGTACTGTCCTGTCTGAAAAATGTACTCTCACTATTGAAATTAACCCCTTTACCTAGCTCTGTGTTTTTGTGCTACTCAGATCTTATACAATGTGGTACTGTATTATATGGTATGATATGATATGATTAATTGTTTTATTGTTTGAACGGCTGTTACGAGGCCTCTGTATACACGGACGTTTCCCGATAGAGGTGTCCCACGCGTTGTAACCATGGGGATCTATAGTTGGGTTACAGCCGTGTGATGTTGCTATGTATCCGCTTGGTTGTCTAACCCTTATACCTCTTGTTCATTCTGTTTCCATAGAAACTTGTAGAGGCAAGTATGGCAATGATCCATCTCCCTGTTTTGCGTGTTAAATCTGTTTCATAACAACTTTATCTTCGGGACCCAATTTACAGTGTAAATGGATTAAGAAACTCAATACAATTAGTCATCTAGTGTTTTATCGTCTTGGTCAAAGAAACAGGCATTTGCAAAGAATTGTTCTGAAATATTGTAATTAAAAAAGCTATAGCAAAGCTAGAGAGTAATCTGTTAATCAGATAACCAGGTTAAGTCAGTACTTGGCCTGGTATAGTTATTGTGTCAAGACAGGGTAAAATGCTGGATGACTACTGCTTAGAACTACTGTAACAGACTACTGCTATAACATTCTTCTCTGCATGGCCTTGATGGACAGCGCTCTATTAACAACTACTGCTACCAACTTAACTTTACTAACGTAACGCTCTATTAGGTCACATACAGCACTGTGCAGTGCTCATACATAATGTCAATAATGTATTTAATCAATACATATCACAGACTTTGTCAAAGACATGTATCCGCTGACAATGAACACACACACACACACACGTACATTGTTTTTCATATTGAGTAGATTCAGGAAAGGTGCTTATTTATAGGTGAAGTGTAGCAGAGCCTTACTGCTCAACTCTATCCCTCTCTCTCTCTCTCTCTCTCTCTCTCTCTCTCTCTCTCTCTCTCTCTCTCTCTCTCTCTCTCTCTCCCTCCCTCCCTCTCTCTCTCTCTCTCTCTCTCTCTCTCTCTCTCTCTCTCTCTCTCTCTCTCTCTCTCTCTCTCTCTCTCTCTCTCTCTCTCTATCCCCCCTCTCTCTCTCTCTCTCTCTCTCTCTCTCTCTCT
>NC_059203.1:24714496-24724496 GCF_020615455.1 Coregonus clupeaformis
TCTCTCTCTCTCTCTCTCTCTCTCTCTCTCTCTCTCTCTCTCTCTCTCTCTCTCTCTCTCTCTCTCTCTCTCTCTCTCTCTAACCCCCTTCTCTCGCCTTCTCTCTTTATCTCTCACTCTCCCGATGAGAGCGCCCCCTAACGGTGACTCTGATGCAGGGCACTGACTGACTTCGACATGCATGGGGTTGCTGCGTGCGATGCTAACAGATATCACTATTGGCTCCTAATGCCGCCTCCTCCTCATCTTTGAAACTTGTCTTGCGTGTACGTGTGTGGTGCTTGTCTGCATCAACATGGCGATGCTGAACGCATGCTCTATCAAACGCTGTTGGTTGACCAGGATTACCTAAAGAACCTCCTCCAGCTTTATTATTCCATGTGTTATGATTTCTTGCTCATTCCGCACCTCATAACATTCCTGTTGTTCAATGTGAACCACTGCGCTGTAGGAGATGAATGAACTGAAGCCATGTCTGTCTGGAGTTACTCTACTCATACTGTCCACTGTTGATGACATCACTCAGTGTTCTTCCTGTACTGTTGCTGTGAAATCATACATCTGAAATCAGACAATGGTTCACAGATTATCTCACAGTTTCTTTCACAGTTTTCACAGCTGTGTTTTGATGAAGAATATACTGTTTTCCCATATAGGTGTTGATAGCTGCGTTTTTAAAGGCCCAGTGCAGTCAAAAACCTTGTATTATATATATTTCCACACTATACAGTGGGGAAAAAAAGTATTTAGTCAGCCACCAATTGTGCAAGTTCTCCCACTTAAAAAGATGAGAGAGGCCTGTAATTTTCATCATAGGTACACGTCAACTATGACAGACAAAATGAGAAAAAAATATCCAGAAAATCACATTGTAGGATTTTTAATGAATTTATTTGTAAATTATGGTGGAAAATAAGTATTTGGTTAATAACAAAAGTTTCTCAATACTTTGTTATATACCCTTTGTTGGCAATGACACAGGTCAAACGTTTTCTGTAAGTCTTCACAAGGTTTTCACACACTGTTTCTGGTATTTTGGCCCATTCCTTCATGCAGATCTCCTCTAGAGCAGTAATGTTTTGGGGCTGTCGATGGGCAACACGGACTTTCAACTCCCTCCAAAGATTTTCTATGGGGTTGAGATCTAGAGACTGGCTAGGCCACTCCAGGACCTTGAAATGCTTCTTACGAAGCCACTCCTTCGTTGCCCGGGCGGTGTGTTTGGGATCATTGTCATGCTGAAAGACCCAGCCACGTTTCATCTTCAATGCCCTTGCTGATGGAAGGAGGTTTTCACTCAAAATCTCACGATACATGGCCCCATTCATTCTTTCCTTTACACGGATCAGTCGTCCTGGTCCCTTTGCAGAAAAACAGCCCCAAAGCATGATGTTTCCACCCCCATGCTTCACAGTAGGTATGGTGTTCTTTGGATGCAACTCAGCATTCTTTGTCCTCCAAACACGACGAGTTGAGTTTTTACCAAAAGTTCTATTTTGGTTTCATCTGACCATATGACATTCTCCCAATCCTCTTCTGGATCATCCAAATGCACTCTAGCAAACTTCAGACGGGCCTGGACATGTACTGGCTTAAGCAGGGGGACACGTCTGGCACTGCAGGATTTGAGTCCCTGGCGGCGTAGTGTGTTACTGATGGTAGGCTTTGTTACTTTGGTCCCAGCTCTCTGCAGGTCATTCACTAGGTCCCCCCGTGTGGTTCTGGGATTTTTGCTCACCGTTCTTGTGATCATTTTGACCCCACGGGGTGAGATCTTGCGTGGAGCCCCAGATCGAGGGAGATTATCAGTGGTCTTGTATGTCTTCCATTTCCTAATAATTGCTCCCACAGTTGATTTCTTCAAACCAAGCTGCTTACCTATTGCAGATTCAGTCTTCCCAGCCTGGTGCAGGTCTACAATTTTGTTTCTGCTGTCCTTTGACAGCTCTTTGGTCTTGGCCATAGTGGAGTTTGGAGTGTGACTGTTTGAGGTTGTGGACAGGTGTATTTTATACTGATAACAAGTTCAAACAGGTTGCATTAATACAGGTAACGAGTGGAGGACAGAGGAGCCTCTTAAAGAAGAAGTTACAGGTCTGTGAGAGCCAGAAATCTTGCTTGTTTGTAGGTGACCAAATACTTATTTTCCACCATAATTTGCAAATAAATTCATTAAAAATCCTACAATGTGATTTTCTGGATTTTTTTTCCTCAATTTGTCTGTCATAGTTGACGTGTACCTATGATGAAAATTACAGGCCTCTCTCATCTTTTTAAGTGGGAGAACTTGCACAATTGGTGGCTGACTAAATACTTTTTTGCCCCACTGTAAGGTTGGAATAATACTGTGAAATTGTGAAAATGATGATAATGCCATTTTAGTGTAAGAGCTGTTTGAAAAGTGCCTGAAATTAAAGCCTGTTTTGGTGGGATGGAGTTTTGGCCTTCCATGGTGACATCACCATGCAGTAAATTAGTTAATAGACCAGCAAATGTTCAGTTTTCCCCTCCCCACTCAAATCACTCCCAGACAGTCCTAGCATAATTCTTGCTTGAGAAATTGCCCTTTGCTAAGAAGCTATTGTTGTTTTTTTGTGACAATTTTAATTAAGTTACTTAATTGTTACCCAGAAATTATTCGATATTGAGATAAACAACGGCTGCATTGGACCTTTAAGAGTTTTGACTAATACAATATGATATTTTAAAAACCTTTGACTACCTTTGTATGTAATATTTTACTAAATGTGTGTTGGTGAGGTGTGTTTGTGTGGACTTGTGTGTGGAAGAGTGTGAGTTAGCATAAGACAGAGTGTTTGATTTACAGTTTTAGCCTGAATGTCCAGACCCTTAAGTGACATACAGGAAAGGTTGAAGTAGAATTCTGAGTTAGTTCTGGATCAGATTATGACAAATCAAAAGCCCAAAGTAATCTTTCGACAACACATTATATGAGTAGGAGGAGAGAAGAGGTTGTAGTATTATAACCGGTTGACTGGTAGAAATGGGTTATATATGGGTTGTGCGACAATCACTAAAATAACACTGTTAGAGTCATATTAACATTATGTTTGGAACATCATATCCATAAGCATCATAATAACAGTCAGTCAAATATTGTTTCATAAACATTGTTATAACATTATCCATATGTAGCGCCACAAGCTTTTTCATCTAGCTGTTTAAACCATTTAAAACCATTACGATAATGTATGTCAGTCATTACCATTACACAGTGGGAGTGATAAAGTTGTGTTTCAGTCTTAAACGTTAACTTAAGTGTTATATTGTCTTAATGTTATAGGTCAATCTTAAATGCAACGTAAGCACCACATAGAAGTTCTTAAGCGTTACAGTATGTTGTCTGACAGTCTTAAACATTTAAAGTGTTAAGATTCTGTCCTGTGTGTCATCACCGTTATGTTACATAGGGGTTGTGATTTAGGTGTGAGTCGGTCGGTCTTTCAATGTTCCAAAAACAGTGTATAAACGTCAAGTGTCAGTCTTAAACGTAACGTACGTTTAATTTAAGCATAGTGATGGTACAGTTGAAGTCGGAAGTTTACATTAACTTAAGTTGGAGTCATTAAAACTTGTTTTTCAACCACTCCACACAGTTTTGGCAAGTCGGTTAAGACATCTACTTTGTTCATGACACAAGTCATTTTTCCAACAATTGTTTACAGACAGATTATTTCACAATTCCAGTGGGTCAGAAGTGTAAATACACTAAATTGACTGTGCCTTTAAACAGCTTGGAAAATTCCAGAAAATGATGTCATGGCTTTAGAAGCTTCTGATAGGCTAATTGACATCATTTGAGTCAATTGGAGGTGTACCTGTGGATGTATTTAAAGGCCTCCCATCAAACTCAGTGCCTCTTTGCTTGACATCATGGGAAAATCAAAAGAAATCAGCCAAGACCTCAGAAAAAAAATTGTAGACCTCCACAAGTCTGGTTCATCCTTGGGAGCAATTTCCAAACGCCTGAAGGTACCACGTTCATCTGTACAAACAAGAGTACGCAAGTATAAACACCATGGGACCACGCAGCCGTCATACTGCTCAGGAAGGAGACGCGTTCTGGCTCCTAGAGATGAACATACTTTGGTGCGAAAAGTGCAAATCAATCCCAGAACAACAGCAAAGGACCTTGTGAAGATGCTGGAGGAAACAGGTACAATAGTATCTATATCCACAGTAAAACGAGTCCTATATCGACATAACCTGAAAGGCCGCTCAGCAAGGAAGAAGCCACTGCTCCAAAACTGCCATAATAAAGCCAGACTACGGTTTGCAACTGCACATGGGGACAAAGATCGTACTTTTTGGAGAAATGTCCTCTGGTCTGATGAAACAAACATAGAACTGTTTGGCCATAATGACCATCGTTATGTTTGGAGGAAAAAGGGGAATGATTGCAATGCCGAAGAACACTATCCCAACCGTGAAGCACGGGGATGGCAGCATCATGCTGTGGGGGTGCTTTGCTGCAGGAGGGACTGATGCACTTCACAAAATAGATGGCATCATGAGGAAGGAAAATTATGTGGATATATTGAAGCAACATCTCAAGACATCAGTCAGGAAGTTAAATCTTGGTCGCAAATGGGTCTTCCAAATGGACAATGACCCCAAGCATACTTCCAAAGTTGGGGCAAAATGGCTTAAGGACAACAAAGTCAAGGTATTGGAGTGGCCATCAATAAGCCCTGACCTCAATCCTATAGAAACATTTTGGGCAGAACTGAAAAAGCGTGTGCAAGCAAGGAGGCCTACAAACCTGACTCAGTTACACTAGCTCTGTCTGGAGGAATGGGCCAAAATTCACCCAACTTATTGTGGGAAGCTTGTGGAAGGCTACCCGAAACGTTTAACCCAAGTTAAACAATTAAAAGGCAATGCTACCAAATACTAATTGAGTGTATGTACTTCTGACCCACTGGGAATGTGATGAAAGAAATAAAAGCAGAAATAAATAATTCTCTCTACTATTATTCTGACATTTCACATTCTTAAAATAAAGTGGTGATCCTAACTGACCTAAAACAGGTAATTTCTACTAGGATTAAATGTCAGGAATTGTGAAAAACTGAGTTTAAATGGATTTGGCTAAGGTGTATGTAAACTTCCGACTTCAACTGTATATGTAGTTATGTGTGTCTTTAATGGTGCGTACATCTTAAACATGGTGATAATATTGTATTAAATTATAAGGGAGACCTGAGGGTTGTGATAACGTTGTGCGAGTCATTAACACAGGTCTTTGATTTTAAAGCCAACGGAGGCTCCTCAGTTGGATGAGTCGGGGGTAAGATGCTCTTCCCCCAATCAGGGCCCTGCCCTGTCTTCTCTGGGTTTGCATTGGTTTATGTTGATCTGTTTGTTTATTTCTGTTGTCTTCAATCTATATAACCTCCTCTAATCTTCTACATGGCCTCGTCTATAACCTTGCCTTTTTAATTTATACAATTAAAAAGTTCCGTTTTCATTTTGAAATTGGTTTGGTTTGGTTTCTTTACGGTTCTTTTTGGTTGTATTTTTTGTTTGTGTTTTTTTGCTTTGGCCTTTTTTGCTCTTAATTTTCCTGTTTTCGTTTGGGGTTATTCTTTTGAAGGAGAGTGTGTCGGTCACTCAAACGTGGCGGTGTGGTCCCCCATGGTGAGGGTGGTTCTGTCCGCTCCTCCTCACGTTTGTAGCGCTGACACCGCTGCATGGTCTCTGCCATGCCATGTGTCCCCTGCGTGCGGCAGTGACCCATGGATGACCCCCTGGGCTCGGGGTCATGACCACTGCTATGACCTCTGACCCCCACTGGCTGACCTCTCTGGGGGGGTCAGTCCCACTGTGACTCCGCATGCAGTGACTCTGGACCAAGGGTGCCATGCTTGTGCTGATGTGTCCAGTCAAGTTATGGCAAGGTTTTCTTTCCTACAGCATGTGCCCCTGTCCCTCTCCTCCTCCCCTGTAGGTCTGTCTGTACTGTAGCAGGGCTCCTGGCAAAACTTCACGACCAGCCTCTTAGATACAGATACATAGCAGATCCACTCCAGCTAACCTGCATAGGGGACTACTCCTCCCACTCTGTCACTCTAAACTTACCCCACCACTGTGTTTCCCCAACCTCTCCTCATCACGGCTACAACAAATGAATAAAATGGCTGGTGGTCCCCGTGGTGAGGGTTGGGAAACTCTGCCCTAGTAGATGCAACAAGTCTAGGATTCTTCTGGTTTTGAGAGAAAGTGTCTTGATGTCCATACCAAAATACTTAGATTAATGTAAAATATAATGCAATCTTGATCAAGGATTAGTCACAAGGATATGTAAAATCACCACCATCCCTCAAACAACCCTCAGCTGTCTACCACTCTCAGCTTTACATAGAGATGTTAGTTGATGTAAATATGCAATACATGCTGAATCAGCTCATATATATCTCAGTATCAGTAAAGGCCAATCACCTTTAGTATAAAAATGTGATTTAGTGTACATGCATGTAGTACTTTAAGTACTGTTAAGTGCTGGTCCAGGCATTGAAGCACAGCCAGGTTCCCTGTGTACACAGGTTATTCCTTTTCATGGTTTTGAGTGCGAGTACCTTTTGAACTCTTCATACTGTATATTTTTTATCCTACGCACCGGCCGCCTTTCCATTCTAGCCTGAGCGCAAACCCTCATACTGGCTTTCTACACACACACACACACACACACACACACACCGGTCCTCTGACGCTGCCTCCGTCCCCTACAGAACACGGAGGACAGTGCTCGCATCTCCATCACCTTCTTCCGACTGTTCCGAGTCATGCGATTGGTCAAGCTGCTGAGTAGAGGGGAGGGCATCCGTACCCTCCTGTGGACCTTCATCAAGTCCTTTCAAGTGAGGAGGCATCATCCACTCAGCTCATTTCCCAGGCTATTAATGAATTGAACTAACTCTGGTGTCTCTCTTTGTCTCCCTCTCTCTTTCTTTCTTTCTTTCTCTCTCTCCCTCTTTCATTCTCATTCTCCTTCGTTCCATTTCTCTCGTTTTTCTCTCTCATTCTCACTGTCTCTCTCTCTGCCCTCTCTCTGCCCTCTCTACCCTCTCTCTGTCTCTCTCTCTCTCTCTCTCTCTCTCTCTCTCTCTTTCACACACACTCTGCCCTCTCTCTGCCTCTCTCTTGCTCTTTCTCTCTCTCTCACTCTGCCCTCTCTCTCTCTCTTTCTGCCTCGCTCTGTCTCTCTCTTTCTCTCGCTCTCTCTCTCACTCTGCCCCCTCTGTCTCTCTCTCTTTCTCTCTCTCTCTCACTCTGCCCTCTCTCTCTCTCTCTCTCTCTCTCTCTCTCTCTCTCTCTCTCTCTCTCTCTCTCTCTCTCTCTCTCCCGCTCACTCTGCCCCCCCCTCTCTCTCTCTCTCTTTCTCTCTCTCTCTCACTCTGCCCTCTCTGCTCTCTCTCTCTCTCTCTCTCTCTCTCTCTCTCGCTCACTCTGCCCCCTCTCTCTCTCTCTCTCTCTCTCTCTCTCTCTCTCTCTCTGTCTCTCTATCTCTCTATCTCTCTCTCTCTCTCTCTTGCTCACTCTGCCCCCTCTCTCTCTCTGTCTCTCTCTCTGTCTCTCTCTCTGTCTCTGTCTCTCTCTCTCTCTCTCTCTCTCTCTCTCTCTCTCTCTCTCTCTCTCTCTCGCTCACTCTGCCCTCTCTCTCTCCCTCTCTCTCTTCAGGCTCTGCCCTATGTCGCCCTTCTGATCGCCATGCTCTTCTTCATCTATGCTGTCATCGGCATGCAGGTGAGTGACTGAAACTGATAGAAACTATTTGTTACTAAACCATTCTCCCCAAAACATCTTCATCATCTCACAGTAACAGCCTTACTAAACCTCTTTATAAAGAGTAGCAGTACACCTGGGTCAGTCTCACAGTAACAGCCTTACTAAACCTCTTTATAAAGAGTAGCAGTACACCTGGGTCAGTCTCACAGTAACAGCCTTACTAAACCTCTTTATAAAGAGTAGCAGTACACCTGGGTCAGTCTCACAGTAACAGCCTTACTAAACCTCTTTATAAAGAGTAGCAGGACACCAGGGTCGTGTTCATAATGTACCGAACGTGGAAGAAACAGATTGAAACAGGAAGAGACTACCTGGACATGTCCATTAAGAAACACTCATTTCTGGTTTCTGTTGCTAAATGTAAAAAAAGTGTTGGATAGCATACGCTAATGAACACAACCCTGTTCTTCACACAGTATGTAAACGGACCCTTGTTTATCTATACTGTTTGTTTCAGGTGTTTGGGAAGGTAGCCATGGTGGACGGCACCCACATCAACAGGAACAACAACTTTCAGACCTTCCCTCAGGCCGTGTTGCTGCTCTTCAGGTCTGTAGGGGTCTGTAGGGGTCAGGGGGTCAGCGTGAGGGGTCACAGGGGCAGAGTTCACCCAGACGATGTAGCGTTGAAGTGCAAGGCTAAACTTCTCTGCTGTTTCGGTCCCGTGGCTACCACGTTGTAAGAGCGTGAAGCAACCCCGTGCACGTGCGCAGATACTGCAGTATGTGTGACTGTCTGAGAGCGAAGTCTTACATCTTGCTCATCGCAATATCTGCGTTGCTGCTCGTGCAACGTCATTCCGCTGACGTTACCTTTAACAATGTTTTGACCCTTAAAGGGATAGTTTGGGATTTTAGCAATGAAGTCCAGTATAAAGGAAGTTATGCTAGCTGTATCCAAATATTTCCAGTCTGTGTGCTAAGCTAGTTAGCATTGGCTCGCGAAACTGTCTCAAACTTCATAAAAATACCTAAATATGGTATCCACGAGTTCATCCGACTCTGGGGGAAGTAGATAAAGGGCCTAATTGCCAAAATCCCTAAAAGTCTTCATCAGGAGATGTGGTTGTGAAACGGTTATGGATAGTTTGTGAAAGGTTATGGTAATGCTGACTTAGGCTATCTGATGAGTGATGTTTTTGTCCCAGGTGTACCACAGGAGAGGCAAGGAGATATGTTGATGACATATGGTTGTGAATAGGTTGTGCAAAGGTTATGCTGAGGTATCTGACGAGTCATGTCTCTGTCCCAGGTGTGCCACGGGGGAGGCGTGGCAGGAGATCATGTTGGCGTGTGTGTCTGGAAAGTTGTGTGACCCAGAGTCAGACTACAACCCTGGAGAGGAGATGACCTGTGGAGCCAGCTTCGCCTACATCTACTTCATCAGCTTCTACATGCTCTGTGCCTTCCTGGTACATCAATACACTTAGATACACAGCATTCTGTTCATACTGTATACACACTTATACACTAGGCTTGGGCTGTATAGCGTATACCGGGGTATTTGGAAAAAGACACAGGATGGTTTTTCAATAACGTCAATATCGTCAAAACATTTTTTTTTACGTTTTTCAATCAATTTTAATATTTGTAGCTACGTTTAAAGTTAAAACCTGCAGTCAAATTGTGCAATACGATAGGAGATAAAGCAGATTGCGGTCTTCATTTCACAGCTCACATTATTTTACATTATGAAGCTTACCATAGTTCTCCAGAACAGTTGAGCCAGTCACGTGTTTATTTGTAAATAGCACAACAGGAGAAAGACAGCTGGTGAGTCCATAGCGTTCTATATCTATTGGTGAGTCTTAGTTGTGCGGCGCACAAGAGATAATGAAGTTACACTTGTATGCAATTCACTGCTAAATGTTTGCCATCAGATATCTTATAATGTCTTTCTGCCAGAAGTCAAAGAGCTCGGGATGAGTTATCTTTACAGCTGCCATTTTGTCCCTGTGCTTCCTACTAGCATTTTTATCTCATACATTCTTCTCCCATCTGCTCCGTGTACACATGCTACTCTTTCATAAAAGCATGCATCTCAACTTTGTTCATTTGCACAATTTCTCTCATTCACTTTCGCTTGTAAATGTCCACACTCACCGAAAATAACATTCGGTAGCTACTAGCTATGCTTGCATAACTTTATGAGCTGGATTTGCCTGTCTTTGCAATTAGTTTGTTTGTTTTCG
>NC_059203.1:24729496-24784496 GCF_020615455.1 Coregonus clupeaformis
TCACCAAGGTGGACTGGACATAGTTGCATGAATCAGACCTGTAGGTGTAGGGAAAGGACTATGTACTATGTCCATCTCAGAGGAAGTAAGCCATTTGGTGTTCTTCTGTTTTTCTTTTATCAGTTCATATGAAAAATAAGCAATTATAGTGCCTTCATTTCGCTCACATATACCATTAACCATTGAACCAGCTTTTGAACTTATTTTCCGCCCATACAATGATTTCTGAAAGGAAAACAAATCAACAATCACAACAAGTCAACCCAGTTTGAACATCAGTAGCGTTGCATATTCATCCTCCGTGTTGAACAGAAAGTAGTCCCTGACCGTTTGACCTTGAGTGTTCTTCCACAGCGCAACGGCGGCCTGTTCGGTAACCATGTCAACCACGTGAACGGGGACCACCACCGGCGCTCGTCAGGTCACCAGACTAACGCCACCCAGCGGCCCCTGCAGGTGCAGCCGCCTCCGCACTATGCCCACATGGAGCAACCGGTGGGGCGTCTCTGCCGGGCCAATGCCATGTCCCACCCCAACCACCACCACCACCACCATCGCCACCACCACCACCACAACTCCTCCTACGGCAAGTCGCCCAAGTCCACCAATATCAACTTGAACAACGCCAACATGTCCAGTCTGCCCAACGGAGGAGGGCACCACCACCGCTACTATGAGCACGCTCCGCCCCCCGCCAACGGTTACCCTGGACACCGCGGCGGCCCCTACTACCCCGACTACGACAAGCCGCCTCCTCGCGGCACGCCGCAGGGACAAAGGTGACCACACACTGTCCATCAGCCATCTCTCTCTGGCTGCCAAATGAAATGGGTGACGAGTCATGTGTTGTTGAATGGTATTGATTAGTTATAGTAAGAGAGAATGGGGAAACGTCTGTGGCTTGAAGCTTCATGTAAACTTGAAATGCCACAATAGTTTAGAAACTAACCTTTAAACTCTTCCGTCCCTCCTTGTCAATTCACCGGAGCGACTCTCTGAGTCCCTCGTAGTCATACAGCTGTCTCAGTGTGTATGATGATGTCACCACTAAGGGTTTTTGTACAATAGAACAAACCTGGGATATAAGTTAGCATGCAGAATTAGCATGCAGCTACCATTAGCCATAAGGCCATTCTGTGTACCTTTCATTACAGATTTGCCAAAGACCTAGCCTCTCCTTATCAGACGTTCCTCTTGTCACTGACCTATAGCACGTACCCTCTCAGATCCTCCCTTAAACTGACCAATCACAGCTTCTTCATTCCATATAACTGACTAACAGCACACATTTTATATTTCTTCAGGCTACCCATCCCACAAGCAATCAATACATCTCTCTGGAGCACCCCAGGGTTGGGTTCAAACTCCATTTAAATTCTTATCAATTCAGAAAAGTATGCCCCCCTCCCCCCCCCCAAACATTGGTACACACATCTGTCACCCCTGTCTTCCTTCTTCAATTATACATATATAGGAATGCATGTATATGGTTCATATACTGTATGATATATATGTCACTTCCTACCCTTTTCTCTCTGTTCTCTCCTCCCTTTCTCCTACCTAACCAAAATGCTTTCTCTCAACCATCTCTCTGCTTTCTTGGACAGAAGGCGCTACTATGAGACCTATGTTAGGTATGTTACTTTCCTAGGTATGTCTACAGTCGTGGTCAAAAGTTTTGAGAATGACACAAGTATTGGTCTTCACAAAGTTTGCTGCTTCAGTGTTTTTAGATATTTTTGTCCGATGTTACTATGGTATACTGAAGTATAATTACAAGCATTCCATAAGTGTCAAAGGCTTTTATTGACAATTACATTAAGTTTATGCAAAGAGTCAATATTTGCAGTGTTGACCCTTCTTTTTCAAGACCTCTGCAATCCGCCCTGGCATTCTGTCAATTAACTTCTGGGCCACATCCTGACTGATGGCAGCCCATTCTTGCATAATCAATGCTTGGAGTTTGTCAGAATTTGTGGGTTTTTGTTTGTCCACCCGCCTCTTGAGGATTGACCACAAATTCTCAATGGGATTAAGGTCTGGGGAGTTTCCTGGCCATGGACCCAAAATGTCAATGTTTTGTTCCCCGAGCCACTTAGTTATCACTTTTGCCTTATGGCAAGGTGCTCCATCATACCCGAAAAGGCATTGTTCGTCACCAAACTGTTCTTGGATGGTTGGGAGAAGTTGCTCTCGGAGGATGTGTTGGTACCATTCTTTATTCATGGCTGTGTTCTTAGGCAAAATTGTGAGTGAGCCCACTCCCTTGGCTGAGAAGCAACCCCACACATGAATGGTCTCAGGATGCTTTACTGTTGGCATGACACAGGATAGATGGTAGCGCTCACCTTGTCTTCTCCGGACAAGCTTTTTTCCGGATGCCCCAAACAATCGGAAAGGGGATTCATCAGAGAAAATGCCTTTACCCCAGTCCTCAGCAGTCCAATCCCTGTACCTTTTGCAGAATATCAGTCTGTCCCTGATGTTTTTCCTGGAGAGAAGTGGCTTCCTTGCTGCCCTTCTTGACACCAGGCCATCCTCCAAAAGTCTTCGCCTCACTGTGCGTGGAGAAGCACTCACACCTGCCTGCTGCCATTCCTGAGCAAGCTCTGCACTGCTGGTGCCCCGATCCCGCAGCTGAATCAACTTTAGGAGACGGTCCTCGCGCTTGCTGAACTTTCTTGGGCGCCCTGAAGCCTTCTTCACAACAATTGAACCTCTCTCCTTGAAGTTCTTGATGATCCGATAAATGGTTGATTTAGGTGCAATCTTACTAGCAGCAATATCCTTGCCTGTGAAGCCCTTTTTATGGAAAGCAATGATGACGGCATGTGTTTCCTTGCAGGTAACCATGGTTAACAGAACAATGATTTCAAGCACTGCCCTCCTTTTAAATCTTCCAGTCTGTTATTCTAACTCAATCAGCATGACAGAGTGATCTCCAGCCTTGTCCTCGTCAACACTCTCACCTGTGTTAACGAGAGAATCACTGACATGAAGTCAGCTGGTCCTTTTGTGGCAGGGATTTGGGGATTAAGTTCATTGTCATGTTAAAGAGGGACTTTGCAATTCATTTGCAATTCAATGCAATTCATCTGATCACTCTTTATAACATTCTGGAGTATATGCAAATTGCCATCATAAAAACTGAGAAAGCAGACTTTGTGAAAATTAATATTTGTGTCATTCTCAAAACTTTTGACCACGAATGTAGAGCAGTATGTGTCCACCACGACAAAGGGGAACTTTTCATTTGAATTCTGTTTTTTGGGGCCAGTGAGTGACTGACTGCATCAATGCTAGGGTTGCAAAATGCCTGTAACTGGTTCTGGTAATATTCCAACCGGGATTTCTGGGAAACCTCTGAGCTTTGGGAAAGGTACTGGACTTTTGCAACCCTAATCCCTGCTCAGTTAGTGCTGAGTGTTCTGGCCAGTCATCCCTCTCCCTGTCTCTGCACCACCACCTGTCTGTGGAGTAGTATCCTTTGACCCAGTGCTCTGATGTTTGACAGAAAAGGGAGAGGCCTGATTGGCCAGCACACTGCCTAGCCCTAGACCAGTCTTGCTGTGTGCATGTGTCTGCTAGGAAGAGAGCACTGCTAGTAGAGAAGTGAACTGAAGTGCTTGCCTTGGAGGAACTCGGATGCTCAAACCACATGGATATGTATGGAAATGTACCTTACTCACCCTGAGCTCTGATACTTCCTAAGAGGCCAACAACGACCAGTATCTCTATAAAAGCCCTCAGAAATGTCTTTCATTAAAGGATCAGTTCACCCAAATTACAAAATTTAATTGGTTTCATTATCCTGTAAGCAGTCTATGGACAAACCAAAGCATGGATTGCTGTTCTCCCTTGTCCATAGACTGCTTGCAGGGTAAGGAAACCATTATGTAATTTTGTAATTTGTGTCAACTATCTCTTTAAGTTAACTATGGCTGAGATGGGTGACAATAAGGGAATGTACGTTTTGATACATCTGATTGAAGACTTCCCAAATGAACATACAGGAAACCATAGTTTTCCTTTGACAACAGAAGTGTTAGTGAACACTGAGTGATGCTCTTCGGTACTGTATGCTACGTCCACTGGTCTACTGCTTCTACTGTCTATGTCCCTGTTGTCTTGATGAGGCTGTGGTGGTGATGAGAAGGGCGTTGGTTCTGTTGCATCGTTGCCCCCTGGAGGCTGGAGGTTTGCGTCTGCATGGCAGTGCATGTTCTTGTTCCCCCACGACCCCACCGCAGTCCAGCACCACCAGTGGAGGCTAGTGAAGGGAGGACCGCTCATAGTAATGTCTGGAACCGGTACCATTCTATTAATTCCATTCGAGCCATTACAATGAGCCCATCCTCCGATTTGAAAGTGACACCAGCCTCCACTGGGCACCACCCCTCCTCTGACCTCTGAACCCTGACTCCTCACCCCCTCCCAGGTCCCACATGGGAGATGCCCGCCACCCCACCATCCGGCGGGAGGAGGAGTTTGACGATGACAGGTACTCAGGAGAGTACTATAGCGGGGAGGAGTTCTACGAGGACGACAGCATGTTGTCAGGAGACAGGTAAAGTAACACTCCAGCCATACAGCCTCACAGAAATAAATGTCTTATCTTATATATTGTTTATACACTATATTTACAAAAGTATGTGGACATCCCTTCAAATTAGTGGATTCGGCTATTTCAGCCACACCCGTTGCTGACAGGAGTATAAAATCGAGCACACAGCCATGCAATCTCCATAGAAACATTGGCAGTAGAATGACCTGTACTGAAGAGCTCAGTGACTTTCAACGTGGCACTGTCATAGGATGCTACCTTTCCAACAAGTCAGTTCGTCATATTTCTGCCCTCCTAGGGCTGCCCTAGTCAACTGTATGTGCTGTTATTGTGAAGTGGAAACGTCTAGGCCACAACAATGGCTCAGCAGCGAAGTGGTAGGCCACACAAGCTCACAGAATGGGACTGCTGAGTGCTGAAGCGCGTAGCGCGTAAAAATCGTCTGTCCTCGGTTGCAACACTCACTACCGAGTTCCAAACCGCCTCTGGAAGCAACGTCAGCACAAGAACTGTTCGTCGGAAGCTTCATGAAATGGATTTCCATTGGACTCTGGAGCAGTGGAAACGCGTTCTCTGGAGTGATGAATCACGCTTCACCATCTGGTAGTCCGAAGGATGAATCTGGGTTTGGCGGATGCCAGGAGAACGCTACCTGCCCGAATGCATAGTGCCAACTGTAAAGTTTGGTGGAGGATGAATAATGGTCTGAGGCTGTTTTTCAACAGTTTGGGGAAGGCCCTTTCCTGTTTCAGCATGACAATGCCCCTGTGCTCAAAGCGAGGTCCATACAGAAATGGTTTGTCGAGATCGGTGTGGAAGAACCTGACTGGCCTGCACAGAGCCCTGACCTCAACCCCATCGAACACCTTTGGGATGAATTGGAACGTCGACTGCGAGCCAGGCCTGCACAGAGCCCTGACCTCAACCCCATCGAACACCTTTGGGATGAATTGGAACGTCGACTGCGAGCCAGGCCTAATCGCCCAACATCAGTGCCCGACCTCACTAATGCTCTTGTGGCTGAATGGAAGCAAGTCCCCGCAGCAATGTTCTAACATCTAGTGGAAAGCCTTCCCAGAAGCGTGGAGGCTGTTAGGGGGGACCAACTCCATATTAATGCCTATGATTTTGGAATGAGATGTTCGATGAGCAGGTGTCCACATACTTCTGGTCATGTGTACTTCTCAATTAGTTCCCTTCTGCTAGAGCAGGGGTCTCAAACTAGCGGCCCGCAAGGCAGATGCGGACCCGAAGCCTATGTGGCCTGCTGTTGTAAAGAAAAAATATATAATTTAAGTAGCTAGTTCACCTCCCAACACCCTATCCTTGCCTTCCAGAATGTCCTATAAGGAATACCTGGACAGGTACCAGAACAGTGACACGGAGTACGAGACTCCTAGAGGCTACCACCACCCCGACAGTTACTATGACGACGATGAGCAGCCCCTCTACCAAGACGGAAGGAGGTCGCCTAAGAGACGGATGCTTCCTGCCACGCCCCAAGGTAACGCCCCTCCTCTCTACCCAGCAATGCTTCTGAAGCTTGCCGTCATATATACTGTTACTGAGGTCAGATATAAGTTAATAACTATTCACACACACACAGTTTTTGACTCATTCATTAAACTGCCTTGCCACTGACTTGGTACTCTCTCATTTTAAAAACACCTTCATGACATTTTGTTTGTTTGTGAATGTGTGTTGATGCCCTTTAGTTGCATGTAGTCATTGTTTCCTGCATGAGTAGTTTAGTTTCACTAGTTTCACCCTCCTGTCCTGTCCGCCTGTCCGCCACACACCCAGGTCACAGGAGGCCCTCCTTCAATTTTGAGTGTCTGAGAAGGCAAGGCAGTCAGGACGAGCTGCCACACCAACGCACTGCGCTACCACTGCACCTAATGCAGCACCAGGTAACACACACACACACACACATTTCTCACAGTGCACTGCTGTACAACTGCATGGAATGTACCACCAGGTAACACACACACAACAGTAGACAGCTCTGTGTCTGCACCGAATGCACCTCCATGTAGTACACACATACACTCACACACATCATACTACTAGTGCACTATGTTGCATGAATTGAGTCACCAATGCAGTGCTCTACCAGGGGTTCTAGACCAGTGTGTTTGTTCCTGCCGTCCGTCCCTCCCTCTACAGGTGATGGCTGTAGCAGGGCTGGACTCCAGCAGAGCCCACCGTCTCTCCCCCACCCGCTCCACCCGCTCCTGGGCCACTCCCCCCGCCACTCCAGCCAGTAAGGAGCAGTCGCCCTTCTACACGCCCCTCATCAGGGTCGATCTCCCCGGACGCAGGTATATAAAAGACTTCTTCATTGTTCTGTCTGTTCAACTCTGATGAAGGCTACAGATTGGTTTTAGTAATGTGAGACCCTTATTGTGTGACTGTAATGTGTGACTTTTATTTTTAATATATCTGTTATTTTGGCTCATGGGGAAAGAGCAAGGGTTGATGGGTCATGCTTCAGTCTTGGAATAATTTTGGTTATCCCAGAACTAGAGTCTCCCAAGTGGCGCAGTGGTGTAAGGCACTGCATCGCAGTGCTAGCTGTGCCACTAGAGATCCTGGTTAAAATCCAGACTCTGTTGTAGCCGGCCGCGACCGGGAGACCCATGGGGCGGCGCACAATTAGCCAGCGTCGTCCAGGGTAGGGGAGGGAATGGCCGGCAGGGATGTAGCTCAGTTGGAAGAGCATGGCGTTTGCAACGCCAGGGTTGTGGGTTTGATTCCCACGGGGGGGCCAGTATGAAAATGTATCCACTCACTTAACTGTAAGTCGCTCTGGATAAGAGAGTCTGCTAAATGACTAAAATGTAAAAACAATTAACTAAAGTCTCACGTAATTGGTCAGCTGCTCAATTAAAGTTCTGGGTTCATATGTGTTAAAGGGATAGTTCAACCAAACGACAAAATGTGTTGATAGTGTTGAAGTAACAAAAGTTTATTACAAAAAAAGGGGGCAGGCAAACAACAGGTCAAAGGCAGGCAGAGGTCAGTAATCCAGATCAGAGTCCAAAAGGTAAAGAACGGCAAGCAGTCTCAGGGTCAGGGCAGGCAGAGGTCAATAATCCAGGGTGGTGTGACAAGGTACAGATAGGCAGGCAGCCTCAGGGTCAGGGCAGGCAGAATGGTCAAAACCGGGAAAACTAGAAAACAGGAACTTGAGCAAGAGGAAAACCGCTGGTAGGCTTGACGAAACAAAACGAACTGGCAACAGACAAACAGAGAACACAGGTATAAATCCACTGGGGATAATGGGGAAGATGGGCGACACCTGGAGGGGGGTGGAGACAATCACAAAGACAGGTGAAACAGATCAGGTTGAGACAGAATGTGTCTTCCCTTTTCCGAAATTCGAGAGTTTAGGACTATAAGGTTCTATCTGCAAAAAGATGATTCTGAGATAACTGGCTTTAAAGTTCTGAACCCTCATTGGTTTGAATGGTGTCAGCAATTTTTATATTGCATTCTTTTGAGCTTAACAGCGTGCACTGGGGTATTTAGAGTACTACATGTCAAATCAAATCACATTTTATTTGTCACATGCGCCGAATACAACAGGTGTTGTAGACCTTACCGTGAAATGCTTACTGACAAGCCCTTAACCAACAATGCAGAATTTAAGTAAAAAATAGTGAGGAAGAAAATATACTGAAGGAAGAAAAAAGTAACACAATAAAATAACAATAACAAGGCTATATACAGGGGGTTCCGGTACTGAGTCAATGTGTGGGGGGGTCAATGCAAATAGTCTGGGTAGCCATATAAGTAGAAAACATTGAACAGAACAAGGCTATGTCAATAAATACATTTTTGACAAAAATGCAGATAGAATCTTAGTCCCAAGCTCTCGATTTGACCAAATAACCAGTGAAAAACCCAAACACCGGAATTACTTCTACTCGTTATCCCACGCATCCCATTCCTTCGCGACAGAATCCACGAAGGATATGTCTTGGAAT
Source organism: Coregonus clupeaformis (assembly GCF_020615455.1). Taxonomy (NCBI): domain Eukaryota; kingdom Metazoa; phylum Chordata; class Actinopteri; order Salmoniformes; family Salmonidae; genus Coregonus; species Coregonus clupeaformis. The sequence goes on from NC_059203.1 coordinate 24,738,050, forward strand.
GGTTGCAGGAGCCACGTTCACTTTGATTATTTTGTCCCTAAGAAAGTTGTGTAGAACTCTGATATTAAGCATTGAGTTGCAGTGTTCATTCAATCATTCTTATCATCCACCTTTCTTCCATTGCCATCTAAGAGAGTCTGAATCTCCTCTTCTCTTCAGGGAGAGCGCCGCCAGCAGCCAGGTGTCTGTGAGGAAGAGTTCGTGGTACACAGACGACCCAGAATACTCCCAGAGGACCTACTCCCCCGTCCACCTCCAGCTGCCCCCAGAGTACCGACAGCATTACCACCAGAAGAGAGGCAGTGCCACCAGCCTGGTGGAGGCGGTGAGGCAGGGGAGGGGAGGGTGGGTTGGTGTCCAGGGGCCAGTTACACCAGTCGGTCGTAAGTGGGTCCTAACTACGTCCGACGTAAAATGTGCTCTACACCGGACCTAAAAATTATACCTGTTGCACCACCTGGGCATAAGCCCTTCTACACCTTGTAGGGGGCAGGGCCTGGTTGCATAAAACATCTTAAGTGTTTCCCTTAACGGTTTAACTTAAGGAATCATTTTCCCTTACCTAAGGGAATTGTTTAAGGGCGTTGCATAGAGACCCTCAAATATTTCCTTAGGTAAGTGCATACTTAAGGTGTTTTACTGTAGTTTGAAGGCATGTATGGCAAAAGAGTATCTGGTTACCATTGAGACGGCCTGATTCACTGACTAAATCTCTCTTCAAAGAGATCACTTTCATTTTGTGAGATAGCAAAATAGAACTTCTACAATCAAGACAGGATAACCAAATTGCTTCAGAAGATAATAAACCACGTTTCTTGTAGTTACTTTTTTCTCAACTTTCTAGTAGGTCAAGCTAGCTTACAGAATAGCTATAGCTAACTAGCCGGCTAGTTTTGTAGCCATGGATTGTGCACCTTCCATTGTTTAGCTAAGTAGCTATCTGGTTGATGTTTTCCTTTTGTAACCAGAGCAGATGAAAGCAACATTCACCTTCACAAATGCTGTTTACATTGATATCCATACTGAATGAAGCAGTTAAGGGACCTTTTTAACTTAATTTGAGGGGGAAATTCACCTTAAGTTTTGTACAACTGACTAAGTTAAGGAAACTTTAAGGGAAAAGATAAGGGGGAAATGAACTTAAGGTGTTTTATGCAACTGGGCCCAGGCGTAGGATGTTAAATTGGGACTCTTCTTTCATAATATGCACAGAAAATAATAGTAATCTATATTTTCAAAAGGATGTGAGTCTTGTGTTCATATTTCACAACCTCCGCAGGCTTTTCGAGTTGCCTATGCGCGAGTCAATAGCAAAATAATGTACTTGATTTACGCTACATTATAGCATGCTAAATGTGTCTGATCAGAGCTGCCACCTCCACTTATTTGCCTTGCCATAGATCAAATGTCCAAATATAAAAAGATTCAGTGAAACAAAATCACATTGATTGATTATCAGACAAATCAAGGGCTTTTAGTCGGGATATAGCCTAGGCTACTACGCGAGTGAAGAGCAAAATAATCCACCTGTTATACTAAGCTAGCGTAGGCTACATAACATGCTAGCAAAATGTTCTGATAACACTGTTAGATGAGTAAACTAGATTAAAGATTATCATCATAAACACTCACCTCAATTTGACTAACATTTCCCAGCCTAATTGTAACCAAATATCCAAACAGAGATTTTCCGTGAAACAAAAATCTGACATTGAGTGATTTATCTAGACGAGTCCCCACTCTTGTCTCCAAGCAGTGCGATAACGCTTTCCCGATCATAACAGTGCTGAAATTATAGTTGACCATACACGGCTATTGCTTTAAAGTATTTAAAACAGTTGGATGACTTTGGGAGTTTCAGTAAGCAACAACATGATAAATCCCTTCAATGGCATTAGCCTACTTCATTCCAATATTTTCAGCATTCAATGATATTTATTCCCACAGTAATTGTTGATTGATCCATCCAGTTGTGGTTAAGAAAACATGCATGCATAGTGGTGGGGTTTGTGAAGTGATGGGACATGCTTCGCAAAGTTTAGAACTGCCATGAGGATGGTAACAGCCTAGTAACGGGTGCTGCCTAGCAACCATCATTATGAAGCATCGAAACTCATGAACGCACATTTGCTTACGCCGGACTTAGCTACGCCTATCTTATTTTTTCATTGGTGCAACAGGTGTCAATTGTGATCTCAGTTGGCCAGAGCTTCGCCCGACCTAGCATTTAAGACCAACTTTTTTACGTCCAACTGGGGCAACCGGCCCCTGGAAGCTTGAACCAGTGGACTTCGGACCAGAACAGGGCTGGAGTCATTTCAGAGTACTGTTCAGTTAATTCAGGAAGTGAATTTACAATGAAATGATAGTTGATTGAACATAAAAGGAATGGACTCCAACCTTATTGTAGGGGGAAAGGTGCTCGGAGAGGATATATGGAAGTCATTAGTAGGCTGCCATGTTAGTCAGTACAGTATATTACAGCTAGCCAGGGAGTGCATTACAGGAGTTGCCACAGGTGTGGATGGTTTAAATACTCAAACTCAGATATACAAACTTTGGTGACTAACAGTAATTTAAATGGCCCACGTAAACACAATGTTTTTTTTTTTTCTCCTGTCATCGGGCAGGTTTTGATATCAGAGGGGCTCGGGAGATATGCCAAGGATCCAAAGTTCGTGGCGGCCACCAAGCACGAGATAGCGGACGCGTGCGAGATGACCATTGACGAGATGGAGAGCGCGGCCAGCCACTTGCTGAACGGCGGCTTGGCGCCGGCGGTTAATGGGGTCAACGTGTACCCCGTCATGAGCGAGCAGGACTACGACCTCCAGGACGCCACGGCCAGTTACAGTGACGAGGAGCCGGAGGTGGAGCTTAGATTGCCGTACGAGGAGGACCTGGCAGACGAGATGATCTGCATCACCACTTTATAGCATCGGCTGGAGAATAAACTACCAGAAACTAACTACTAGCTGTATGTACTCTACTTCATATAGACTACAGTACCATCTGTGGAAAACTAAATGACAAATGCATCTATTGGCTTACGACCAAAAGAAGTGCCTTTTACATGGAAGAGAAAGGCACCTATGAGGAGAGAGAGACACACTGGCCCCGCCCACTTATTCTCTCACTCGCCCTCTGCCAGCCAGGGAATTCACATCACTTCTGTCAGTCACAGGGCCAGGAGCCAATCCTGGTGCCAGGGAACCATGTTAGTCTTGCCTCCCAGACCAACACTACTGGCACATAGGGGGCCATGACCATCTGTCATAGGTCACCGTCTGGAGGTGACACTCACAGGTTCATCAACGAGCCAATCGCAGAAGACGACATGGCGTGTCAGTGGAGGAGATGGACCATTTGGCAGAGGCGTGAGGTACCAGGGGGCAGGTCGTTAAGGGTGATGACAATCAGATGTAAGATGTCATTCCCTCTGTCACTTTATTAAGATTTTGGCATATCATGCAAGTTTTCAATGCAAGCATAGAAAGGCATATCTCCCCCCACCTAACCCCCCTTAGATGTTTTAGTATAACTTTGATCCAGGAATCATTGACATAAATAATTAAAAGATCGTTGTAGATGGGTCACAACTAACAGATTCTTAGAGAATAACCAGTTTACGTATGCAGGAGATATCAGTCACATTTATAGCATCATCAAACTGGAGATATACACTTCTGAGACGACTACTACAGCATGGAATACATGCACTAGCAGGCAGGTTGTTTTTAATTTGACAACAGCCTGATGATGAATATTTCATAGTAGATATACTGTAAATGAATTGTATTATATAAACAAAAAGAAAAACTTTGTAAAGAGATGTTCTATATTTTGTAATTGTGTACCATTTCAAAAGAAGATCAGCAATACACACCCTAATGAATCCTATTATGCTACCAGGAAAGAAGATCGCTGGTGTTATATTTTATTAGGGACAATATTCTGACATTTATTTGCCTTTTCTTTGTTGTTGCTCATATGCATCCTTGACTTGTCTGTGAACAGCTTTTTTTAATTGTTTTGTTTTTCGTGTAACAACACAGCTGCACAAGATATGCAAATGTCTTTGTTTTTTTACTTGTTTTATGAGCATAAGAACACTGTATACAGTGAGGGAATAAAGTATTTGATCCCCTGCTGATTTTGTACGTTTGCCCACTGACAAAGACATGATCAGTCTATACGTTTAATGGTAGGTTTATTTGAACAGTGAGAGACAGAATAACAACAAAAAAATCCAGAAAAAAGCATGTCAAAAATGTTATAAATTGATTTGCATTTTAATGAGGGAAATAAGTATTTGACCCCTCTGCAAAACATGACTTAGTACTTGGTGGCAAAACCCTTGTTGGCAATCACAGAGGTCAGACGTTTCTTGTAGTTGGCCACCAGGTTTGCACACATCTCAGGAGGGATTTTGTCCCACTCCTATTTGCAGATCTTCTCCAAGTCATTAAGGTTTGTTCTTGGGGTCATAGGCAGCATTCCTCCTCCAAACACGGCGAGTTGAGTTGATGCCAAAGAGCTCGATTTTGGTCTCATCTGACCATAACACTTTCACCCAGTTCTCCTCTGAATCATTCAGATGTTCATTGGCAGACTTCAGACGGGCCTGTATATGTGCTTTCTTGAGCAGGGGGACCTTGCGGGCGCTGCAGGATTTCAGTCCTTCACGGCGTAGTGTGTTACCAAATGTTTTCTTGGTGACTATGGTCCCAGCTGCCTTGAGATCATTGGCAAGATCCTCCCGTGTAGTTCTGGGCTGATTCCTCACCGTTCTCATGATCATTGCCACTCCACTAGGTGAGATCTTGCATGGAGCCCCAGACCGAGGCAGATTGACAGGTCTTTTGTGTTTCTTCCATTTGCGAATAATCGCACCAACTGTTGTCACCTTCTCACCAAGCTGATTGGCGATGGTCTTGTAGCCCATTCCAGCCTTGTGTAGGTCTACAATCTTGTCCCTGACATCCTTGGAGAGCTCTTTGGTCTTGGTCATGGTGGAGAGTTTGGAATCTGATTGATTGATTGCTTCTGTGGACAGATGTATTTTATACAGGTAACAAGCTGAGATTAGGAGCACTCCCTTTAAAAGTGTGCTCCGAATCTCAGCTCGTTACCTGTATAAAAGACACCTGGGAGCCAGAAATCGTTCTGATTGAGAGGGGGTCAAATACTTATTTCCCTCATTAAAATGCAAATCAATTTATAACATTTTTGACATGCGTTATTCTGGATTTTTTTGTTGTTATTCTGTCTCTCACTGTTCAAATAAACCTACCATTAAAATTATAGACTGATCATTTCTTTGTCAGTGGGCAAACGTACAAAATCAGCAGGGGATCAAATACTTTATTCCCTCACTGTATGTGTTACTCCAACCACACCAACACCAGTACCACAAAGTTAAGTCCCCCCTTATTAAGATCATATTTGTAGGACTTGACATTAGCTAAGGCTCAAGGAGGCTATTCTACCTTTATAAAGATGTGATACTAACCTTTTGTGTTTGCATATGTTGTGCAGGGCAGGTGCACAGCACATGAAGGTAAAATGCCTAGTGCATTGACAATGCTGCTTCATTCGCCCATTTTGAAATGAATTCTACAACTTTATTAGTTTCATCTGTCCCAACTGAACTGCCTTCTTGCTGCTGAAAGAAAACAATATGATAGAAGTGAGATGAACAGAAATCTCCCTGTCGTTCTCAATGCTTTTTTTGGATTTTTTCCTCAATATATGACTTGTTGATCACGATTAATGTAAGTTAATTCCACTGGTCCTTTCAAACTGAATCTTCCTAATCACTTGGCCTTTATGTTGTTGTTGTTGTTGTGTGCGAGGCTTGTGACAAACTGAGCCTGTGTGAGCCAGGACAGACAGGGGATGCATGGTGGCTGATTGGTGAGGCACGTATTCATCAGGGATGTTGACAGGACAGATGAGCTCACGTGGTGAGGCTGCATCTAGCCTGGGTGCCAGTCGGGTTCTGCTCTCTTGCCAACTCCTTACGGAATTGTCATGCAAAACATGACAATGACAATGGAGTAGGCAAAAGCACAAACAGATCTGGGACCAGGCTAGGTATCATCATGGTCTAGGTGGGTCCACAGTCTCCACCATTGTTGTCCTCTTCTGTTGTGTTGTCGTGTCATATTGGGCCTGAAGTGTTTTAGCTGGAGAGAGGCTAAGCAATACTAACCCCCTCACTCTCTCAGCCGCTCTGGCTTCTCTCTTCATACACTATACCTCGTAGTGGTCCAGCATCGTCTGGGGAAAACATATCAGCCTCCCTCTCAACCAACCAGTCTGTTTCCCACAGCCAGCTTCTCCGTCTAATGAGAAGGGAGCATTTGTACTACGGCTCCTATTACGAGAAAACTCCACTTTTGTTGCTATCGACGCAAGTTGAAAATTGATGCACCACAAAATTACTTTACACTAACAGACAAAAAATAAAATACGAAGTTCACTTCTTTTTCAGGCGCTGCCCTGGATAGTTTGAATAAGCACATGATGGGTAGGTGATGAGATCTGTAGTTCATGAGTGTTTGATTTGTAGTTCATGAGTTCGCATTGCGTTCTCAGTCAACCGAATACTGTCGTGAAAATGTAGGTTTTCCACTTTGTGTGCACATTGAAAGGGCTCTTTGAATTGTTTAAGTAAAAAAAAAAATGTGTTCTGGTCTTTTTGTTGATAATTATCTTGTGAAAGGACCAATGCGCATTCCAGGCACATTGTACTATTCGTAGCAATTACTGAAAATATGCATTATTTTGTAAACACTTTTAAAAAGGTTGTGTTAAACTAAAGATAAAACAAACATACTTTTACCTCATGTCAGGGATTCCTGAAAAAAGAAAAGAGAAAATTATTTGTTAAATTATTATTTCATTCTATACCAATGGTATTTAAATATTAGCACATAGCTGTTTGTCTTTGCACAAGTAACTGTATAGTGCTATTGTTTCTCCTTTTTCTATACACATTTTTGTGTATTAAGGTGAGACAATTTTGTACTTTTTTGTGACTGTGTGTATGGTTTAGTGAAATCTATATTTGTCATTTACACCTCACCTTTCAATGCTGGGACAGAAAGAATATGAAAAAAATGAAGAAAAATATATACATTTTCAAGGTGCACTGTTCCTCTGTTTGCAGGTAAAAAAAAGATAAATCCAGTGGTAATATACCAGTTTACAGAGAAACCCTTGTTGATTTAAACATTTTGATTAGTTTTCATTCTATTATTATAATTATTATTATGATTACTATTACTACTATTACTGTTATTACATATGTATTAAAATAGAAGATAATGTAAAATATGTACAAACATATGGAAAGACCCATGGTAATGTTCTCTACTTGAAAGTCCTGATATTTGCTCTGTAATGTTTTTATTCAGTAAACATGATTTCTCTTAGTAGCAAATGCTTTATTATGACCCTCTAGGTTTTGTATCAAGACATATTTTTTCTTCTTTTTTTTGGGGGGGGGAGGGGGGTAGGTTGGCCTTGAATTCATTTTAATCAATAATTATATTTTATTTTCTAATGATTATTACTGAATAAACTTACACTGAAATTCTGCACTGTATGTTCATTATTGGTGCTTTGTTTATAGAGAAGTCATGCATTATGTATTGAACAGCATTTTCATAGTCTTTTACATTTACCATAAAGTAACAACACATTCCACAGTTAATATACCTTCTGTAACCTACTGTAGGTAACATACTCTGCGATCAGCCAGTTTTAAAGCTGGCTCTCATCCCATTCTGAATGTAGTATTAAAATCATACTCTGTAAAGTTTTTTGGGTTATGACAAGGTAAGAAAGTTATACAAATCTCCTTATTAAGGTATGAATAAGTCATATTCTTACAAACTAAGAGGTATATTTCATTCATGTATTTAAAAAGGCATAGAACATAATATGAGTGACACTTTATTGGTGCTGCTGGTGCCATCAGTGGATTTATCTAAATGCCTGTATGTGTTCAACTGGGGGAGACTTTGTTGTTGATGGTTGCCACAGTGGTCTGCATCTCTGACCCCTCCTCCTCAGAAGGCCATGGGTCCCTCCCACACAGCAGGAAGGGCACTGCATATCTACGGAACTGGACAAGACACAACACCATCATCACACACTGTTACTGTGACATGCATTTTGTTGTATATCAAATGGCTTCAATGTTTATAACAATGTTTAGAACAACTGTGCATGGTAAACAGCGGCTGATCAATCGCAAAATTGTATGAGATTAAGTCGCAGTGAGACAATGTTCTACCACCGGACATCAGCATGACCTGAGCTAATGGTGACTGAAATGACGTTCTAATTTTTCTCCACTAGATGGAGTCTTGGACTGCTAACGAGTGTCTGGTTTGTGGTAAACGCGTTGCAGTGGTCATTCTACAGATTAGTGTCTAACTTTATCTGCTATCACATGTATAGGCTTATTATCATCCTTAACATTTTTTGCTTCCTATATCTGATCTTGTTTTCTATACAAACGAAGTGTTCTACTGACTGGTTCGCTGACGTCACGAAAACGATGCGCTCACTTCAAAGGGGCATAAGGACATGTGTTGTTATGGTTCTGAATGGCCAGATAGCTAGCAACAATAACAAGAAACTGCCATGTGGGGAATCGTAAGTGGCTCGTTTCAGCTCGTTTGATCTTGTTCTTGATACCATGTCTTGTTTTGAGGTGTTTTGACTGATGTCAGGTCTATGCTAATATGGCAAAAATGTGGGTTGGTTTTGTTGCTAAACAACCAACCCCTCTATACACAAGTGTAGATGAATAGAAGATGTACTGTATGTATGGGTACCTGTTTGTTCATGTAGAGGTAGATTTATATGTGTACCTGTTTTTTAATGTAGAGGTAGATTGATAAGTATACCTGTTTGTTCATGTAGAGGTAGATTGATAAGTATACCTGTTTGTTCATATAGAGGTAGATTTATAAGTGTACCTGTTTGTTAATGTAGAGGTAGATTTATAAGTATACCTGTTTGTTCATGTAGAGGTAGATTGATAAGTATACCTGTTTGTTCATGTAGAGGTAGATTTATAAGTGTACCTGTTTGTTCATGTAGAGGTAGATTTATAAGTATACCTGATGTTCATGTAGAGGTAGATTGATAAGTATACCTGTTTGTTCATGTAGAGGTAGATTGATAAGTATACCTGTTTGTTCATGTAGAGGTAGATTTATAAGTGTACCTGTTTGTTTGTGTAGAGGTAGATTTATAAATGTACCTGTTTGTTCATGTAGAGGTAGATTGATAAGTATACCTGTTTGTTCATGTAGAGGTAGATGAGAGGGTTGTACAGGGTGCTGCTCTTGGCCAGGTAGACTGGCATGGTGCCCAGCAGAGGGCTGATGTGGGCATCAGGGTGGGAGACCACCACGAGGGCCAGGGTAGCGTAGGGCAGCCAGCTGATCAGGAAAGTAACCACCATCAGAACCACCATGCGGGCCACCTTAGCCTCCGCCTTGGCTGCTGCACCCCCTTCTATACAGCCCATTGTAGAGACCTGCAACAACAACAACACAGCCAAGTAGTGGAATATGGATAGTACAGTATGTAAGACTTGCCGAATACATGACACAGACAATATGTGGTCATACAGAGCATATGTCTTGGGCTAGGATTTTTTCCTGACCATATAACCTGACCAGGAACAACTCCAAACTCCAGGCTGAATTTTTCCGGGTCAGGTCTCGAGATCAGGAAAAACTCCTGATTGGCCCTAATTATGATACACACTACAGGACTGGCACAGACGCTGTCTGAGCAGACACACCTTTAGGGCCGGGCATGTAAACTACACATTGAGTGGACCTACCTGTCTTAAGGTGTATATGAGTTTTGAGTAAGAGGCTACGATGATGAGGAAGGGCACGGCGAAACACAGCAGGAAGTAGCACAGGATATAGGACACATTATTGGGGTCACGGTTGTGCCAGTCTGGGGCGCACGACGTCCCGACGCCCTCCAGTTCGTACCTGTCATGCGTGGGTTCGTAAGGGAAGTGAAGTTTAGCCATGGTTTACTATTATAATCTGTCTGGTCTCATTACATGATACGTCATCAGTACATGCCAGTGTGGCGGATTCATGTGATGTCATTACAGTACCTTCCCCAGCCGAATAGGGGCGGGATGTTCCAGATGAGAGACCACACCCATGACAAGGCCACACCCCCAACCGCATGCTTGGTCTGGAAGGAGATTGGTCCTAGCGGCTTGCTCACCACAAACATTCTCTCTATGGCAATCAGAGCTACCGTGCACAGTGATGTGATACCTGCAGTACACACCAGCCAGACAGTACAGTACAGCAGTCATACAGTGCTCCACAGAGCCTCATCGTAAAGCTAAACTCAGCAAAAAAAGAAACGTCCCTTTTTCAGGACCCTGTCTTTCAAAGGTAATTCTTAAAAATCCAAATAACTTCACAGATCTTCATTGTAAAGGGTTTAAACTCTGTTTCCCATGCTTGTTCAATGAACCATAAACAATTAATGAACATGCACCTGTGGAACGGTCGTTAAGACACTAACAGCTTACAGACAGTAGGCAATTAAGGTCACAGTTATGAAAACTTAGGACAATAAAGAGGCCTTTCTACTGACTCTGAAAAACACCAAAAGTAAGATACCCAGGGTCCCTGCTCATCTGCGTGAACATGCCTTAGGCATGCTGCAAGGAGGCATGAGGACTGCAGATGTGGCCAGGGCAATAAATTGCAATGTCCGTACTGTGAGATGCTGCAATAGGCTGAGAGAGGCTGGACTGAGGGCTTGTAGGCCTGTTGTAAGGCAGGTCCTCACCAGACATCACCGGCAACAACGTCGCCTATGGGCACAAACCCACCGTCACTGGACCAGACAGGACCGGCATAAAGTGCTCTTCACTGACGAGTCACGGTTTTGTCTCACCAGGGGTGATGGTCGGATTCGCGTTTATCGTCAAAGGAATGAGCGTTACACCGAGGCCTGTACTCTGGAGCGGGATCGATTTGGAGGTGGAGGGTCCGTCATGGTCTGGGGCGGTGTGTCACAGCATCATCGGACTGAGCTTGTTGTCATTTTTAGGCAATCTCAACGCTGTGTGTTACAGGGAAGACATCCTCCTCCCTCATGTGGTACCCTTCCTGCAGGCTCATCCTGACATGACCCTCCAGCATGACAATGTCACCAGCCATACTGCTCATTCTGTGTGTGATTTCCTGCAAGACAGGAATGTCAGTGTCCTGCCATGGCCAGCGAAGAGCCCGGATCTCAATCCAATTGAGCACGTCTGGGACCTGTTGGATCGGAGGGTGAGGGCTAGGGCCATTCCCCCCTGAAATGTCCGGGAACTTGCAGGTGCCTTGGTGGAAGAGTGGGGTAACATCTCACAGCAAGAACTGGCAAATCTGGTGCAGTCCATGAGGAGGAGATGCACTGCAGTACTTAATGCAGCTGGTGGCCACACCAGATTCTGACTGTTACTTTTGATTTTGCCGCCCCCTTTGTTCAAGGACACATTATTCAATTTCTGTTAGTCACATGTTTGTGGAACTTGTTCAGTTTATGTCTCAGTTGGGCCTCCTGTAGCTCAGTTGGTAGAGCATGGCGCATGGCGCTTGCAACGCCAGGGTTGTGGGTTCGATTCCCACGGGGGGCCAGTATGAAAAATGTATGCACTCACTAACTGTAAGTCGCTCTGGATAAGAGCGTCTGCTAAATGACTAAAATGTAAAATGTAGTTGTTGAATCTTGTTATGTTCATACAAATATTTACACATGTTAAGTTTGCTGAAAATAAATGCAGTTGACAGTGAGAGGACGTTTCTTTTTTTGCTGAGTTTAGTTTGCAAATTATATTGTTGTTGTAATTAAAGGTACAGTAATTACAGATAGCGTTGCCTGAAGATGTACTCGTAAGATTGCATTGACTGATTAGCATGACAGAATCATCATGATAACTATTTTTAATTAATTAATTAAGAATTTTGATTGATTCAAAATAATGATTCAACTAGATGGCCATAAGAAACTAATTCAATTGAAACTAAATCAATGGTTTCATATTATAAAATATTATGTAAAAAGTGAACAATACAATCGTACTCTTTGAAGCATTTATAGACTTTTAATACAGTACATGTATTTTCAAATGTACACTTTACAGTAAGGCCATATTTGTAGAGAAGGAGTGATTGTCATTAATGTCTATGTGTATGTAAAACAACTTACAAAGTATGTCCCAGAGACAGTTCTGAGAGCCACTCACCAAACAGAGCCACAGAGAATCCCTCCATGACACAGCCGGTCCGTCCCAGGGAGAAGTACCCCAGAGCGTTGTTGACCACAGACAGAACCCCACCGGTCAGCGCTGTCCCCAGGTCAGCTACGGCCATGTTGACCAGGGCGTAGTTCAGAGGTTGCCTCAGCTGCTTGTTCATCAGCGACACCACTATCACCGTGGAGTTCAACACAATGGCTGGTACGGTAAACATCGCCATGACGATGGAGAGGGTGATGAAGCCAGCTCGGGGCAGGAGCTCCTCGCCCTCGGGGGGCGGTCCCAGGTAGGACGAAGTGTTGGAGAGAGAGGCTGGGAGCTGCATCATGTGTATAGAATGACCACAAGCACACACCACACAGGCTGTCACACTCTCTTAGAGGTAGTAAGAGCCTCCACACCACACACTCCAACACAAGGTCTCTCACACTCTCTTAAGAGTCTCTCAGAGCCCACACCACTCTGAGGGGAGCGAAAGGGTGTACAGACTGAGACACAGAGAGTGACATCTCTATCTGAGATTAGGTGTTCTAAATCGTGTGATGTAAAGTCCCACAGATCCCGATTTAACAAAGAGTAATTCCCTCAGGTGGGGATCCTTGATCCCACTTTACTCCTGATTGTAGAGGTGCCAGGACAAGTTGTCTCTCACAAATTGCAAGTGCCCTCACAGGAATGTGTGTGTTAAATTACTCCAGTCAAGGTGATAGGAATTTTTATCTTCCCCGGATCCCATTTCCTTCCCTGACATCCCTGACGAAAACGAGTGTCACTCCAGAGAGGGGCTTTCTGGGAAATGTCTGATCACCTAAGCTTTTCTGCTGTCCCTGCCATGCTGTCATACACGGACACACACAAACTCTCTCTCACACACACACACACGGACACACACAAACTCTCTCTCACACACACACACACACATGGACACACACAAACTCTCTTTCACAAACACATGGACACAAACAAACTCTCTCTCACACACGTACACATGGACACAGACAAACCCTCTCTGACACACGCACACACACACACATGGACACACACAGGGTCAGTGAAAGTTGAAAGTGTCAGCCTCAGACTAATAGGTGTGTGAGAGAGGGGAACTGCAGGTCACTATCCTCTCCTGATTGATCTGACCTGTCCAGCCTTCCTTATCTTAACTTACCATGGACCTATAACAAAGCTGTGTGTGTGTGCGTGCGTGCGTGTGTGTGTGTGTGTGTGTGTGTGTGTGTGTGTGTGTGTGTGTGTGTGTGTGTGTGAGAGAGAGAGAGTGAGGGGTCAATGAGTCAAGTATCATTAAATACAATTAACACTTAACATTTAAGTCATTTAGCAGACGCTCTTATCCAGAGCGACTTACAAATGACTATTCAGTGTATTTACTTACTGTAATCATTTTCACAAGATAATACTTTTTTTACGGTTTTGATTCTGTTGTCTTATGATAATCTTGGACGCTCATTTGAATACAGATGAAGAGACCGTTCTTTCCCATTTCAGCCTCCTCCCATCTATTATGTGTTGTTGTGGCTCAGATTTGCTTATCCAGGTTATTTCTTAACTACAGTAATACCACCACATAATGGATGAAATAAACCATGATAAACAGAAACACTGTGTTGTCCTGGCTGGTACACTGTGTTAGCAGCTGCTATATTTAGTCTCTGGCCTACTCTTGTTCTAAACAAGTTATTATCAAATGCATCTCTAAGTCAGAGGAATCCCCACAGAGATCCTATTAAATTACAATTTAAATAGTTACAGTATATATGTAATTCTATGGGAATCCCGCTCCTTTCTCCTGACTACCGTATACACTACCTGTCACGAGTTACAAGCCAGAACCCAGAAGCAGACCAGGACAAGGTAAGTTGAAACGAAGGTGAGTGTTTATTTACAAATACAAGAGTGATGCTGAATAATCCAGGGAACAGAGCGGGCGGCGTTGATTAGTTGTTGGGGGTGCAGTGGTTGATCCCGTCATGGCTCGGCAGCCGCCGACCACCAGGCAGAGGTTGGATGAAGGCTCCGGACGAGTGACTGCAGATGGAACAAAACGGAGGTAAGTAAACAACAAACCAACAAGGTGCAAAAACAACAAAACTACCGCTAGAGGCTCTAAGACTGATACTCTGGTAAACCTACTGTTCATGGCTAACGATCCGGCAGGGAATGGATGTTAGGCCAGAGCCTAAGAAGGGTGATGATCAGGACCAGGTGTGCAGATTGCTGATGGGATGCAGGTGCGGAAATCAAGAGAGCTCCCCGGAGCGTTCCAGAACCCTCGGGAAACTGGAGATCCCGAGCAGAAAAAACTAGTCCACAGACAGGACCTGACTCAGACTGCCGGGATCGTTACAGTACCCCCCCTCCGACGAACGCCACCGGGCGGACTCCCCGGAGCGCCAGGATGGAGGCGGTAGAAGTCACGGATGAGGTCAGCATCTAGGATCTGTCGCCGCGGAATCCAACTCCTCTCTTCAGGACCATACCCCTCCCAGTCCACGAGATACTGGAAACCCCGGCCCCGCCGTCTGGAATCCATGATGCGTCGCACCGTGTAGGCAGGACCACCTCCGATCATCCGAGGAGGAGGAGGAGGAGGAGGCGGAGGAGGCAACAGAGGACTGAGGAAAACAGGCTTGAGGCAGGAGACATGAAAGGTGGGATGGACTCTGAGCGTCCTCGGGAGTTTGAGTCGAACTGCCACCGGGTTGATCACCTTCTCCACCACAAACGGACCAATGAACTTCGGTAACAACTTCCTAGACTCAGTCCGTAAAGGAAGATCCCGTGTGGCCAACCAGACCCTATCTCCGATGGTGTAGGTGGGAGCGGGGATCCGGCGACGATTCGCCTGGAGCTGATACCGGTCCGAAACTCTAAGGAGTGCCTTTCTGGCCCGATGCCAGGTCCGGTGGCAACGGCGAATATGGGCCTGAACAGAAGGCACTGAGAGCTCCCTTCTCCTGAGAAGGGAACAAGGGAGGTTGATAGCCATACAGGCACTGGAAGGGAGACATCCCAGTGGCAGATGTAGGGAGAGTATTGTGGGCATACTCAACCCAAGGCAACTGAGAGACCCAGGAGGTGGGGTTGGAAGAGGCCAGGCAGCGTAGCGTGGATTCCATCTTCTGGTTGGCTCTCTCCGCCTGACCATTAGATTGGGGGTGAAAACCAGATGTGAGACTGACTGCAGCTCCAATGGCCAAACAGAAGGACTTCCAGACAGCAGAGGTAAACTGAGGGCCACGGTCGGAAACGACATCACTGGGCAACCCGTGGACCCTGAAAACCTCCCTAACCAGGATCTCGGACGTCTCCGAGGCAGAGGGAAGCTTGGCAATTGGCACAAAGTGGGCGAACTTGCTGAATCTGTCCACGATGGTCAGAACGACCGTGTTCCCCTCAGAAGCGGGCAACCCAGTGACAAAGTCCAGGGCCAGATGCGACCATGGTCGCGGGGAATAGGAAGGGGGTGAAGTAGTCCAGAGCTGGGCCGATTGGTACCCTTATTCTGCGCACACACTGGACAGGCAGCAACATAACCCCGAGTATCCTCGGCCATGGCAGGCCACCAAAAGCGTCTGCGAAGAAACGCCATCGTGCGAGCCACGCCAGGGTGACAAGCCATCTTGCTGGCGTGGGACCATTTGAGGACCGCAGGACGAACCGACTCAGGCACAAACAACCGACCGGGTGGACCGTTACCGGGACCGGGCTGCGTCCGAAGAGCCGCCATCACCTCCTCCTCAATCTTCCACCTAACAGCTCCCACGACGCAGTTCCGGGGAGAATTGTCTCGGTCTTGGACCCACCCTCCTCCGTCTTGGAGAACATCCGAGACAAGGCGTCCGACTTGCCGTTCTTAGATCCAGGTCGGAACGTCAGGGAAAAAATTGAATGCGTCCGAAAAACAACGACCACCTGGCCTGGCGGGAGTTGAGACGTCTAGCCGATTGCACGTAAGCAAGATTCTTGTGGTCAGTCCAGACAATAAACGGTTGCTCCGCCCCCTCCAACCAGTGGCGCCACTCCTCCAAGGCAAGTTTCACCGCGAGAAGCTCCCGGTTACCCACATCGTAATTCCTCTCCGCAGGCGAAAGGCGACGAGAGTAGTAGGCGCAGGGATGGAGTTTACTGTCCGTGGAGCATCGCTGCGACAGGATGGCGCCAACTCCCACATCAGACGCGTCCACTTCAACGACGAACTGACGGGCCGTGTCCGGTTGAGAGAGAATCGGTGCGTTGGTGAATCGCCTCTTCAAATCCAGAAACGCTCGATCCGCCTCCGGATTCCACTTGAAGCTCCTGATACTGGAAGTCAAGGCAGTTAACGGAGCGGCCACACGGCTGTAATCCCGGATGAATCTGCGGTAGAAATTCGCAAACCCCAAAAATCTCTGGAGCTGCAACCTCGTACCGGGCTGGGCCCATTCCAGAACCGCTCTAACCTTCTCCTGGTCCATCCTAATCTCTCCCCTGGAGATGATGTACCCGAGAAAGGATGTCGTGTGGGCGTGAAACTCGCACTTCTCGGCCTTCACGAACAGGCGATTCTCCAACAATCGCTGCAGAACCTGCCGGACATGCTGGACGTGGTCGGGAAGGTTCCTTCGAGAAGATCAGAATGTCATCCAGGTAAACAAACACAAAGAGACCGATCATATCTCTCAGGACGTCGTTCACCATACTCTGGAATACCGCTGGAGCATTGGTCAGTCCAAACGGCATCACCTGATACTCAAGTGACCCATCGGTGTGTGAAACCCGTCAACCACTCGTCTCCCTCTCTGATCCGGACCATGTGATACGCATTGCGTAGGTCTAGCTTGGTGAACACCGTAGCACCCTGTAAGGAGTCGAAGGCAGAACTCATCAAGGGCAGGGGATACTTGTTCTTGACCGTGATGTCATTCAACCCCCGATAATCAATACACGGTCGAAGAGAGCCATCCTTCTTACCCACAAAGAAGAATCCTGCCCCCAGGGGTGATGACGAGGGACCGAAACGAGACCAGCAGCTAGGGACTCCTTGATGTAGGTCTCCAAAGCCTCACGTTCAGGGCGGGAGATACTGTATAACCTTCCCTTGGGGTAGACAGCTCCAGGGAACAGGTTGATGGCACAATCATATGGTCGGTGGGGAGGGGAGTGACAGAGCCTTCTGCTTACTGAACACTTCCCCCAAATCGTGATATGTCTCGGGAACCAGGGACAAATCTGGGGGTTTAGCCTCAATCACCTGACTGGGAACCGAATGGGGACAGGCAGTCTTGAGACAGTTAGCATGACAATCAAGGCTCCAACTCGTTACCTTGCCCGTCACCCAATCGAACGTGGGATTGTGTTCCTTCAGCCAGGGGTATCCAAGGACCAGAGGAACATGGGAAGACGGCAGAATGAAGAATGAAATCATCTCCGAATGATTCCCCGACAACAGCATCTTAACCGGTTCAGTCCTCATGCGTGATACGTGCCAGACTACTGCCGTTCAGAGTGGTCGCTTCAATGGCTTCCGGCAATTGCTCCTTGGAAAGCCCCAGCTGTTCCACCAACTCGGCATCAAGAAAGCTTCCATCGGCACCTGAATCGATAAAAGCGTTAATCGCTAAGCTCTGATTCCTGTTCACAAGGGTAGCCGGAAACGGGGTCTGACAGAGGTACTGAGAGGTTGAAACTGGCTCGCTAAAAGTCCTCCCAACTTTAGCGAGCCGGGCAGTTTGACGACCGCCGGGAACAAGTGGAGATGTAATGTCCCGAGCTACCACAGTAGAGGCAGCAGTTGGTCTTACGTCTATGTTGACGCTCCTCCTTGGTTAACCCGTGCCGCCCCACTTGCATGGGTTCAGAATCGGGAGAGAGGACCTCTCCACTAATCCTTTGTGGTGGAGAATGATCGGCGTGTTCTGGTCCACCACCCGACCCGACTGGGAACTGAGAAGCTGATCGACTGGACGGACCCCATTGCTTCTCCCTCCTTCGCTCTCGGACTCGATTATCCACCCGAATAGACAAGGCTACCAAGCTGTCCAGGTCACTAGGCTCCGGATAGGAGATCAGCTCATCCTTGAGCTGCTCCGACAGACCCTGGTAAAAGGCCGCTTGCAGAGACTCCTCATTCCACCCACTCTCCACAGCCAACGTCTTGAACTCGATCACGAAGTCGGCCACGCTGCGAGTTCCTTGGTGGAGCGAAAACAGGCGCCTAGCTCGTCCCTCCCTCGGACGGAATGGTCGAAGAGCTTCCTCATCTCGGCCGTGAACCCCTGGTATGAAGCCATGCAGGGGTCTTGTCGTTCCCAAGCGGCTGAAGCCCACTCCAGCGCTCGACCACGCAGCAACTCAATCACAAAGGCTATCCTAGCCTTGTCTGTGGCATAAGAGTAGGGCTGTAGATCGAACACTAACCCACACTGCATAAGGAAAGAACGGCATCTTCCCCAGCTCCCCCTCATATTTATCCGGCGTCGGAACCTTGGGCTCACGGAAGGACACCGCTTCAGACGCGGCAGGCGAGATGGGTGAAACCGGTAGTGGATCCTCCACCGGAAACTTGCGCTGGTTCTGGACCTCCGTCAGACCGGTAGAAAGGTTCCGAACTGCCAACGCGATCTCCTGTAGCTCCGTGCTATGATGGCCCAACATCTTCTCCTGATGGGTAATGGCATGGCGAACAGAGTCCAGGTCCGCTGGGTTCATTACTGGCCGGATCGTTCTGTCACGAGTTACAAGCCAGAACCCAGAAGCAGACCAGGACAAGGTAAGTTGAAACGAAGGTGAGTGTTTATTTACAAATACAAGAGTGATGCTGAATAATCCAGGGAACAGAGCGGGCGGCGTTGATTAGTTGTTGGGGGTGCAGTGGTTGATCCCGTCATGGCTCGGCAGCCGCCGACCACCAGGCAGAGGTTGGATGAAGGCTCCGGACGAGTGACTGCAGATGGAACAAAAACGGAGGTAAGTAAACAACAAACCAACAAGGTGCAAAAACAACAAAACTACCGCTAGAGGCTCTAAGACTGATACTCTGGTAAACCTACTGTTCATGGCTAACGATCCGGCAGGGAATGGATGTTAGGCCAGAGCCTAAGAAGGGTGATGATCAGGACCAGGTGTGCAGATTGCTGATGGGATGCAGGTGCGGAAATCAAGAGAGCTCCCCGGAGCGTTCCAGAACCCTCGGGAAACTGGAGATCCCGAGCAGAAAAAACTAGTCCACAGACAGGACCTGACTCAGACTGCCGGGATCGTTACACTACCGGTCAAATGTTTTAGAACACTTACTCATTCAAGGGATTTTCTTTATTTTTACTATTTTCTACATAGTAGAATAATAGTGAAGACATCAAAACTATGAAATAACACATATGGAATCATGTAGTAACCAAAAAAGTGTTAAACAAATCTAAATATATTTTATATTTGAGATTCACCCTTTGCCTTGATGACAGCTTTGCACACTCTTGGCATTCTCTCAACCAGCTTCATGAGGTAGTCACCTGGAATGCATTTCAATTAACAGGTGTGCCTTCTTATAATAATAATAATAATAATAATAATAATAATAATATGCCATTTAGCAGACGCTTTTATCCAAAGCAACTTACAGTCATGCGTGCATACATTTTTTGTGTATGGGTGGTCCCGGGGATCGAACCCACTACCTTGGCGTTACAAGCGCCGTGCTCTACCAGCTGAGCTACAGAGGACCTCTAAAAGGAGGACCATTAAAAGTTAATGTGTGGAATTTCTTTCCTTCTTTATTCGTTTCAGCCAATCAGTTGTGTTGTGACAAGGTAGGGGTGGTATACAGAAGAAAGCCCTATTTGGTTAAAGACCAAGTCCATATTATGGCAAGAACAGCTCAAATAAGCAAAGAGAAATGACAGTCCATCATTACTGTAAGACATGAAAGTAACATTTCAATAACTTTGAACTGAAAGTTTATTCAAGTGCAGTCGCAAAAACCAACAAGCGCTATGATGAAACTGGCTCTCATGAGGACTGCCACAGGAATGGAAGACCCAGAGTTACCTCTGCTGCAGAGGATACGTTCATTAGAGTTACCAGCCTCAGAAATTGCAGCCCAAATAAATGCTTCACAGAGTTCAAGTAACCGACACATCTCAACATCAACTGTTCAGAGGAGACTGTGTGAATCAGGCCTTCATGGTCGAATTCCTGCAAAGAAACCGCTACTAAAGGACACACATAATAAGAAGAGACTTGCTTGGGCCAAGAAACATGAGCATTGGACATTAGACCAGTGGATATTTGTCCTTTGGTCTGGTCCAAATTGGAGATATTTGGTTCCAACCGCTGTGTCTTTGTGAGACGCGGTGTGGGTGAACGGATGATCTCTGCATGTGTAGTTCCCACCGTAAAGCATGGAGGAGGAGGTGTTATGGTGTGGGGGTGCTTTGCTGGTGACACTGTCTGTGATTTATTTCGAATTCAAGGCACACTTAACCAGCATGACTACCACAGCATTCTGCAGCGATACGCCATCCCATCTGGTTTGGGCTTAGTGGGACTATCATTTGTTTTTCAACAGGACAATGACCCAACACACCTCCATGCTGTGTAAGGGCTATTTTACCAAGACGGAGAGGGATGGAGTGCTGCATCAGATGACCTGGCCTCCACAATCCCCTGACCTCAACCAAATTGAGATGGTTTGGGATGAGTCGGACCACAGAGTGAAGGAAAGCAGCCAACAAGTGCTCAGCATATGTGGGAACTCCTTCAAGACTGTTGGAAAAGCATTCCAGGTGAAGCTGGTTGAGAGAATGCCAAGAGTGTGCAAAGCTGTCATCAAGGCAAAGGGTGGCTATTTGAAGAATCTCAAATATAAAATATATTTTGATTTGTTTAACACTTTTTTGGTTACTACATGATTCCATGTGTGTTATTTCATAGTTTTGATGTCTTCACTATTATTCTACAATGTAGAAAAGCGTAAAAATAAAGAAAAACACTTTTTTTGACCGGTAGTGTATATAGTCTATAATATAATACTCTCTCTCTCTCTCTCTCTCTCTCTCTCTATATATATATATATATATATATATATATATATATATATATATAATCTCGGCCAATCATTCTAAATCTGAGTCAGTGAAAAAATACAATGTAGAAAATCGTTAAAATAAAGAAAAACACTTGAATGAGTAGGTGTTCTAAAACTTTTGACCGGTAGTGTATATAGTCTATAATACTATATATATATATATATATATATATATAATCACTTTGATAATTAACTGAGTGAGTTAGGGGTAATCCTGCTTATTTAAACAGTAGAGAATATAGAGGTTGAAAAGGTACATGCCGCTGGTGGGGATGATGGAATTCGCACTGAAATGATTGGCCCTGCCTCATGTCATACTCTACGTGTTTGTCCCAAACTAACCCTAACCATCCAGTCACAGTCTTTAGTGAAGTGTAACCCACTTGGAAGTTTTCATGTTTATCATCTAACAATGGGAATTGTTCTAACAATTAGAGTAGCTTTAAGGTACAGGTAGGTTCAGATGTTGACCTGAAATACAGGAGTTATTCCATAATAAAATGACATGAGAAAGAGCCAATCACATAAGACTATTCACAATTGGACACAACTGACTGTGGGGCAGTTTGCACAGTGATACAAAATGCCTACTAGAGAGCCAGAGAAAGTTATAATGTGAGGGGTCAGAAGGTGACTAACAGGTGGCTGGACTGGCGTTAAGCCCCATGGTATTAACAGGCCAGACAGCACAGTAAATTGTCTGTCCAGTGCATAACATTCTAAGAGGTTTAACTTTCATTAAGTCAAGACAGAGATTACGAATGTTTGGGGGTCCTGAATTAAAGTCTAGCCATGAGGACTATAAACAGCTTTCAATGCAGGACTTTCTAAACCTGTTTAATCTCGGCCAATCATTCTAAATCTGAGTCAGTGAAAAAATATTGTTTATGAAATGTAGTTGGCATGATGAGTTGATTGTTACTTGACAGACACTAGTTGGCATGATGAGTTGATTGTTACTTGACACACACTGTGGATTCAGTAGGCAGGTATAAGGTTAGTACATTTATTTCGATGTTAGGCGCATATAAACTTCCCCACTTCATAATGACAGGCGAGAAAATCAGCACCGTGGACAGCGCCTCGTGCAACTACAGTGAAATCAGAACCATGGACAGTTCTTCATTTCTACATGGGCTTCCTCTAAATTCTTGAAATATAAAATTGGGGGAATTCATCAAGAGAACTTCAATATTCTGTTCTTATCTGAGTTTAACGGGCTATATCTACCCTGTCTGTTGCCAATAGTGGAGTTTATTGGAATAAAATCCCTCGTGCTGCAATAGGCCTATCTGGCGCCGGTCTTGAGCTCAACTCGGATAAAGTGTAGCGGATTCGGATATGGAAGCTTTTATTTGGAGTCATAGTTAATTAAAAACAGTGACCCTCCTCGTGCCAGGTGTGATTGGAGCCTGGACAGAGAAGAGGCTGTGACCGCATGCCTTAGGTTGATATAGGCAATAATATACAGTTGGGAGAACAAGTATTTGATACACTGCCGATTTTGCAGGTTTTCCTACTTACAAAGCATGTAGAGGTCTGTAATTTTTATCATAGGTACACTTCAACTGTGAGAGACGGAATCTAAAACAAAAATCCAGAAAATCACATTGTATGATTTTTAAGTAATGAATTGCATTTTATTGCATGACATAAGTATTTGATACATCAGAAAAGCAGAACTTAATATTTGGTACAGAAACCTTTGTTTGCAATTACAGAGATCATGCTCGTTTCCTGTAGGTCTTGACCAGGTTTGCACACACCGCAGCAGGGATTTTGGCCCACTCCTCCATACAGAACTTCTCCAGATCCTTCAGGTTTCGGGGCTGTCGCTGGGCAATACAGACTTTCAGCTCCCTCCAAAGATTTTCTATTGGGTTCAGGTCTGGAGACTGGCTAGGCCACTCCAGGACCTTGAGATGCTTCTACGGAGCCACTCCTTAGTTGCCCTGGCTGTGTGTTTCGGTCGTTATCATGCTGGAAGACCAAGCCCACGACCCATCTTCAATGCTCTTACTGAGGGAAGGAGGTTGTTGGCCAAGATCTCGCGATACATGGCCCCATCCATCCTCCCCTCAATACGGTGCAGTCGTCCTGTCCCCTTTGCAGAAAAGAATCCCCAAAGAATGATGTTTCCACCTCCATGCTTCACGGTTGGGATGGTGTTCTTGGGGTTGTACTCGTCCTTCTTCTTCCTCCAAACACGGCGAGTGGAGTTTAGACCAAAAAGCTATATTTTTGTCTCAATAGACCACATGACCTTCTCCCATTCCTCCTCTGGATCATCCAGATGGTCATTGGCAAACTTCAGACGGGCGTGGACATGCGCTGGCTTGAGCAGGGGGACCTTGCGTGCGCTGCAGGATTTTAATCCATGACGGCGTGGTGTGTTACTAATGGTTTTCTTTGAGACTGTGGTCCCAGCTCTCTTCAGGTCATTGACCAGGTCCTGCCATGTAGTTCTGGGCTGATCCCTCACCTTCCTCATGATCATTGATGCCCCACGAGGTGAGATCTTGCATGGAGCCCCAGACCGAGGGTGATTGACCGTCATCTTGAACTTCTTCCATTTTCTAATAATTGCGCCAACAGTTGTTGCCTTCTCACCAAGCTGCTTGCCTATTGTCCTGTAGCCCATCCCAGCCTTGTACAGGTCTACAATTTTATCCCTGATGTCCTTACACAGCTCTCTGGTCTTGGCCATTGTGGAGAGGTTGGAGTCTGTTTGATTGAGTGTGTGGACAGGTGTCTTTTATACAGGTAACGTGTTCAAACAGGTGCAGTTAATACAGGTAATGAGTGGAGAACAGGAGGGCTACTTAAAGAAAAACTAACAGGTCTGTGAGAGCCGGAATTCTTACTGGTTGGTAGGTGATCAAATACTTATGTCATGCAATAAAATGCAAATTAATTACTTAAAAATCATACAATGTGATTTTCTGGATTTTTGTTTTAGATTCCGTCTCTCACAGTTTAAGTGTACCTATGATAAAAATTACAGACCTCTACATGCTTTGTAAGTAGGAAAACCTGCAAAATCGGCAGTGTATCAAATACTTGTTCTCCCCACTGTATTCTTCCATATTATCGGCTAGCCTACTCCCAACATTAACTCTAACATGCATTTAGTCTTGCTGACTCAAACGATTTGCAATGGCAATTCATGTATGCACTGCAGTAGCCTAGTTCATGGCGTTGTGGCTATAGTCTACCCATCAAATAAAACATGCACTAAACGCTGAGTCTCTTTGGTAATCTGTAAGTAATCAAAAGGTATGCAAATGCCGTATGTTGTTTTTCCGGTGTCTAGCCCGGTTTGCAGCATGGAGAAGATCATTTTCGCCCTGTTCGACCAAAGGTAATAATTTGAACAGAAAAAAGTTATTATCCTATCGACCTACTGGTTTCATAGGCTGGCAGAGCTAACAACAGACCGGCGCGCACAAGGGTACTTGACAACAATTCATTTAGTTTTTTCTATTCTTCTGTCACTCATCTCTAGCAACATCAATAAATTGAACTGGTTGTTCCCATATAGAGTACTGATTTCAAATCACTAGCTTGTACTGCATGATGGCATGCTAAATTACACACAGAACAGTTCTGTGCATATTCATTTTGCATGCCATTCTGTTGGCTGGTTTCGTGAAAACTAGCCAACAGGGTGCACTACCCAAGTGTAGTAATGATTAATTGTGCCAGAGTCATTCTTACCAGAGACACATTTCCAGTCATTCAGCCGGTATCTTCTTGTCTTTAACTACACAATAGTCATCATAATTTGGCCTCTGTATGGTGCCACCCCTGCCATGGAACTTTTATGAACTTCCGTTTGTACCACCGCATGGTAATGCAACGCACGAGTTGAAAATATTGAACACATGAGGTACACAGAACGCACCGCAGCCTAGTGCGGGATCCCAAACGTAGCGTTGCGGACTGCTCCATTGACAATGAATGACTTCCGCCGGAACGCAGAGTTTTTACACATCTTGTGGAGGTGAAGCTTTACGTCTTGATTACACCGATAATAGTACGCAACATCATCTGGATATGTGTGCAACAAAAGTTCAACATTCACCTTCTGCTACCATTTCTGTCAAGCCGTCTTCGCATACAGTTTGACACATACGTTCGATAAATCCAATGTATGCACCACACAGAACGCACTGCAACTGCCTCTACAACGCAATGCTGCAAGGCAAACGCAGCGTTCCATTGGAAATGAATGTACTTCTGGTGTACCAAAATGCAATGACATTGTCGGTGTGATCGAGGCGTTAGACTACCAATGGCTTAGAATGACAAACGTTGATCTTTGATTAGCATAATAAACGCTTAATCAGTCATGTCGATTTAATGTCAGCTGTGCATATTGCATTGGTCTATCGTTTCATCCACCACCGACTTGAAAGACAACGAGCAGGCCAGACGGTGCAATCTGCCTCAAACAACAAAGCATCGTTCATCTGGAAGTCTGTAGGAAGAAAAGGCAATATAGGTATAGCACAAACTCTCATGCTGACTTTTGGAATGTCCGCTCCTTAGTGAAAGTTTCGCATTTTACATTTCCACCTTTTCACGCTCTTTCTGGGGTTCTCACAACGTGATGTAGGATACCCCACACAAACATTCTGGTGCTCTTCGCTCCCTCTCTCTGGCACCCTGCTTCAGGCTCTTTGCTCTACCGGCAACTCATTATCCCTCCTCAGTGTTCCTTCCCTGTGAAAGCAGCTGAGGTGGGGTTTTTTTTTATTTGGGGCAAAAGGCTGAGATCCGCAAATCTCGGGTAAATCCCCAGAAGAGAATATAGCAATTTCCTTTTCAGACGATAACAGCAATTGCAATGTTATCACACATGGATGCCTGACGTTAGTGTCTCTCTCTCTCTCTCTCTGTTTGCCCTCTGGCGGTGAGGGGTTTGTGCCTATGTTCATAGGTCAACGCTCTCTTTCAGCACGCGGGTCCCTTCAGGAGTGACAACTGGCCCCTTGAATGCGGAACTGGCGCGAGATAGGCACCGAGAAATATTTGTTGCCGGTAACAGGGGCTGCTGCTTTTCGCGCTGAGTGCGTTTTCGGGACTAGCCATTGTACCAGGATCCATTTTCGGGAAGGCTCGTGAAGATGCTGTGGAATTGGAGGATCCTCTTTTCGCACGTGTGCTGCGCCAGTTTCCTTCTCTTCTGGATTATACTGGGCACGGCGGTGGTGGACGTGATGGGGTCCCAGCAAGGGATTCCTCTCTCAGTGTGAGTGGAGGGTGTCATATCTTAACTTTTTAGTTACTCGTTACACCACCTATTGTTGAGTTTTTCAGTTAGATTTCCTGAAGTGTGTAAGCAGTAGACTTGTTATAGTAAAAATTATAAACAAGCAAAAAACATCAGCATGTCATAACAATGTAACAACAACTGCATAATAATAATAATAATAATAATAATATAATAATAATAAATAATATGCCATTTAGCAGACGCTTTTATCCAAAGCGACTTACAGTCATGTGTGCATACATTTTTGTGTATGGGTGGTCCCGGGGATCGAACCCACTACCCTGGCGTTACAAGCGCCGTGCTCTACCAGCTGAGCTACTACTACTACTACTAATAATAATAATAATAATAATTCGTTTTTATTATTTATTTATTGCTGTTGGTGTCTAATAAATAATTACAAAAATAGACTTCTTTACCCTAACCCTAAGTTTATTGCTATAGATGGATCATATCTGGCATAATAATAGTGTAAGATCAACAAATGAATAATATATCAATGACATTTACACACTATTTAAATGTACAGATGTCTTTATTTAAACAGATTGTTGTCCTTCTTTTAATCAAGATGTCCTAAATAACTACTATACAAAACATTACAATAAAACCATGTTCATTTGTCGATGTTAACCCAGAGTGCTGTACTTTGGTCTGCATAGAGACACCACAGTCTACAATATACAGTTTAAGGCTTTAGGCAACAGCTTGTATCGACTTTAGCCACATAAACCATCCATTTATAACACATCATAAACACCAAATAAACATTAATAAACAGCTACATTGAATGATATTACTTATCTACAATGTAGGTCTAGCGTATTTGACATATTGTTAATGGACGCAAATTCAACACACTTCAAAACAATGTATTTCTTATATGAGGGTCTTGTGGTTTTTTAAGAACAGGTGTATCTTCAAGAAAATAGTTTATACTTACACCAGCCATATAACACACAGACAACTTCTAGATATCAATGGATCTATGATTTCATGGTTAGAGAATTGTTTAGACATGTCTGGTGCAATTTTTATTTTCTCATTATCTGTACTGTACATTATTGAAATGTGTGTGTAATGTCACATAATCTCTTGTGTTCACCTGAACTGATATAATAACAATATAGAAATGTTCTGTTGGTTTCCAGGGTGAAGTTATGGGCCTCAGCGTTTGGTGGAGAAATTAAATCAATTTCTGCAAAATACTCTGGATCCCAGCTGCTGCAGAAGGTATCTCTTTATTTTCTTTCCTCAATCTTAATCTCATTCCTGTACACACACACACACACACACACACACACACACACACACACACACACACACACACACTGTACGCTGTAATGCTGCATTTTCATCTAATGGCTGCTGACACATTTCTGTGTCCCAGCTGAATACTGATGTGTTGTGTCAGAAAGGACTCAGGTGTGTGGATCAGAGGCCCATCTCTCTCTCTCTCTCTCTCTCTCTCTGTGTGTGTGTGTGTGTGTGTGTGTGTGTGTGTGTGTGTGTGTGTGTGTGTGTGTGTGTACTGGACACATCCCATTAACCACAGCACTGTTTCTTCTCTCATCTCATCTCCAGTGCACCCTCTGAAGTAAAGAGTTTCAACCCCAGGATATAAATGCGACAAGGAGACAAATTGAATAAGAGTGTGTTGAGTGGGATGGGCTGGGATGCGTTGGAGGCAATAGGTGGGGTGCAGAGAGAGAGGGGGGAGAAGAGAGAGAGAGAGAAAGAGAGATGGGTTTTCAGAAAAAAGCCCCTAAGTGAAAGTAAATGACCACTTGGTGGCAGACGTGTGCTCTCCAGTGTGTACAGAGGTTATGGTTTGTACACTACAGCACCTGTCATCCAAGTGGAAGCAATTTACTGAACTGTCTGTTGGATAGGGTTACAGAATTATGCTATCTTTCCCAAAATTCCCAGGTTTTCCAGAAATCCCAGTTGGAAGATTCCCAGAATCAGAAGGGAATAAGCAGAAAATCGTGAATCCTCCAGCCAGGATTTCTGGAATCTTGCAAACCTAATGCTGAACCCAGAGCTCTGGCTGGAGTACTGTAAAAGTACAGAGTTATCTTGGCAATATGGCCATGTTTATGGGCATTTTGAAGTTTAATGACTATTTGTACTGTAGTGTACTCACTGGGCACTAATGTGCATACTTTATGGGAAAGTCTGAGTTACGGAGACGGAAAAATATTAACATTTGGCCCTATGTGCTTACACCTGAATGTAGACAGTCATTTTATTCCAACTGATTTTATGCTCAATTTCAAAAAAGCTTGAATTAAACACTGCATTTTTTCTTTTTTTTTCTTTTTATATTATTCCAGACATGCAGCAGTTTGAAATTAGTTTAATTGAAAACCAGAGATAGTCGATGACCACAGATAGAGGAAAACATGGGTCATATTCATTAGTGCACACCGTAATAAACTGTAGCAAAATGTTTTGCCAAGAAAAACATTTTGCAATGAAAATGAGAGTTTTATATTTGGACAAGTTCAGGTAGTCCCTCCCTGTTTCAGTCCGTTTTCTTCCGTTTGGTTTCTAGTGAATACGACCCTGATCTGTTACATTCATACAGTGCATACTGTACTGTATGTAAGTGGTGTGATTGAGTGTGAACTCAGTGGTGATGAGGAGATAAATATCCCCATCCAGCTCCATTCATCAGCCTCTCACTGTGTGATAAGGAGGAGCTTAGCTCATCACCAGGCTGCTGCTGCAATACTCTAACATCCAACACTGTAGCAGGTGTGTGTGTGTGTGTGTGTGTGTGTGTGTGTGTGTGTGTGTGTGTGTGTGTGTGTGTGTGTGTGTGTGTGCGTATGTAAGCACTTTCCTCATGTTCCCGTTCACAGAAGCATGACTGGTGTACAATATCTTTCATCCAATGAGCAGGCCTCTCCCACTCTGAGTGGCCAGTGTGGCGAGGTGGAGAGAGGGAGGCACGGCTGGATGGTTTTAGGGCTGATCATTAAGGATGATCATTAGGTGCTTTATTATGGGGAATTAGTAGATTTCCACACAGAGCTGAGCTGCTGTATGGGCAACAGAACAGGAGTACGAATACAGACAGGAGGTTGTGTGTGTGTGTGTGTGTGTGTGTGTGTGTGTGTGTGTGTGTGTGTGTGTCCTCCTTAGGCTTATGTTCGGTCAGGCCTCATCTACACATCAGTCATTACCTTAATCAATAATCCTAATCAGTTCTGTTGATGGATGGGGTTTAACCAATCCCTGATGACTGGGGAGGGCTGAGGAGGGGGGTGAGGAGGAGGGGAGGACAGGTGTGAAATGAACTGTTCCGCGCCACTGCCGGCCCACACTCTTCCTTTCCCTGGGTAATTTGTCGCCTCGTGCTGGAATTTGTGTATGTATGTGTGTGTTCTGCTCATGCATTCTCATTTCGATGCTAAACCCACCACTGGTGTGCATGGCCAAAGAGCTCTATTTTCATGTCATCTGATCAAAGCACCAGTTCCAATCCAAGTGTCTATGCCATTTAGCAAACTCCAGGTGTTTACATTTGTTGGATGACATGAAAATAGAGCTCTTTGACCACGCACACCAGTGGTGGGTTTCACGTCAAAATGAGAATGCATAAGCAGAAAATAACCTTGTACCTACTGTAAAATATGGTGGTGGATCTTTGATGTTATGGGGCTATTTTGCTTCCACTGGTCCTGGGGCCCTTGTTAAGGGCAACGGCATCATGAACTTTACCCAGTGGCCAAAAACATGGTTGCCTCTGCCAGGAGGCTGAAACTTGGCTGAAAGTGGATCTTCCATCAAGACAATAACCCCAAGCACACATCAAAATCCACAAATAAATGGTTAATTGGCCACAAAATCAACATTTTGCAATGGCCATTCTCAGTCTCCGGACTTGAAACCCATTGAAAACCTGTGGCTTGAATTGAAGAAGGCAGTCCATAAACACAGACAAAGGATATTGAGGATCTGGAAGGATTCTGTATGGAGGAATGGTCTAAGATCCCTCCCATTGTGTTCTCCAACTCATAAAACATTTTAGAAAAAGGCTCAGTACCGTTAAGATAGCCAGCAGAATATTGCAGAGTTCCCCGTCATCCGTACTCCTGTTCTGTTGTCCCTGTAGTCTAAGCGGCTAGAGCCTTCACAAATCAAAGCAAGTTTTATTTGTCACATGCTTCGTAAACAACAGGTGTAGACAAACAGTGAAATGCTTACTTACAGGCCCTTCCCAACAATACAGATAGAAAAATAAAAAAATAATAACTAGAGGAATAAATACACAATGAGTAACAATAACTCTGCTATATACACGGGCTACCAGTACCATGTTGATGTGCAGGGGTACGAGGTAATTGAGGTAGATATGTACATATAGGTAGGGATAAAGTGATTAGGCAACAGGATAGACAATAAACAGTAACAGCAGCGCAACTGATGAGTCAAAATAGTGCAAAAAGGTCTTACGGCTTGGGGGTAGAAGCTGTTCAGGGTCCTGTTGGTTCCAGACATGGTGCATCGGTACCACTTGCCGTGTGGTAGCAGAGAGAACAGTCTATGACTTGGGTGGCTGGAGTCTTTGACAATTTTTAGGGCCTTCCTTTAACCCCGCCTGGTATAGAGGTTCTGTATGGCAGGGAGCTCAGCCCCAGTGATGTACTGGGCCGTATGCACTACCCTCTGTAGCGCCTTTGCAGTCAGATGCCAAGCAGTTGCCATACCAAGCAGTGATGCAGCCAGTCAAGATGCTCTTAATCGTGCAGCTGTATAACTTTTTGAGGATCTGAGGGCCCATGCCAAATCTTTTCAGCCTCCTGAGTGGGAAAAGGTGCTGTCGAGCCCTCTTCACAACTGTGTTGGTGTGTGTTGACCATGATAGTTTATAGGTGATGTGGACACAGAGGAACTTGAAGCTCTCAACCTTGCGCCACTACAGCCCTGTCGATGAGGATGGGGGCATGCTCTGCCCTTCATTTCCTGTCGTCCACAATCAGCTCCTTTGTCTTGCTCACGTTGAGGGAGAGGTTGTTGTCCTGGCACCACACTGCCAAGTCTCTGACCT
The DNA here is from genome assembly GCF_020615455.1 of Coregonus clupeaformis. NCBI lineage: Eukaryota > Metazoa > Chordata > Actinopteri > Salmoniformes > Salmonidae > Coregonus > Coregonus clupeaformis. The sequence goes on from NC_059203.1 coordinate 24,769,785, forward strand.
TCTCCCTGTAGGCTGTCTCATCGTTGTCGGTGATCAGGCCTAACACCGTTGTGTCCTCTTAATGATGGTGGTGGAGTCGTGCGTGGCCACACAGTCGTGGGTGAATAGGGAGTACAGAAAGGGACTAAGCATGCACCCCTGAGGGGCCCCCATGTTGTGTGTCAGCATGGCGGATGTGTTGTTGCCTACCCTCACCACCTGGGGGCAGCCAGTCAGGAAGTCCAGGATCCAGTTGCAGAGGGAGGTGTTTAATCCCAGGGTCCTTAGCTTAGTGATGAGCTTGGAGGGCACTATGGTGTTCAACGCTGAGCAGTATTCAATCAACAGCATTCTCACGTAGGTGTTCCTTTTGTCCAGGTGGGAAAGGGCAGTGTGGAATGCAATAGAGATTGCGTCATCTGTGGATCCGTTGGGGCGGTATGCGAATTGGAGTGGGTCCAGGGTGTCCAGGATGATGGGGTTGATGTGGGCCATGACCAGCCTTTCAAAGAATTTCATGGCTACAGATGTGAGTGCTACGGGGCGGTAGTCATTTAGACAGGGTGGGTTTCACTATGTAATCCGTAATAGTTTGCAAGCCCTGCCACATCAGACGAGTGTCAGAGCCGGTGTAGTAGGATTCAATCTTGGACCTGTATTGACGCTTTGCCTGTTTGATGGTTCGCCGGAGGGCATAGCAGGATTTCTTATAAGCAACCGGATTAGGGTCCCGCTCCTTGAAAGCGGCAGCTCTAGCCTTTATCCCAGTTCGGATGTTGCCTGTAATCCATGGCTTCTGGTTTGGATATGTACGTACAGTCACTATGGGGATATGGTAAACTCCGCAATGCCATCGGATGAATCCCGGAACATATTCCAGTCTGTGCTAGTGAAACAGTCTTTTAGCTAAGCATCCGCTTCATCAGACCACTTCCATATTGAGTGTGTCACTCGTACGTCCTGTTTGAGTTTTTGCTTGTAAGCAGCAATCAGGAGGATAGAGTTATGGTCAGATTTGTCAAATGGAGGGTGATGGAGAGCTTTGTATGCCTCTCTGTATGTGGAGCAGAGGTGATTTAGAGTTGTTTTGCCTCTAGTTGCACAGTAGAAATGAGGGAAAACGGATTTCAGTTTTCCTGCATTAAAGTCACCGGCCACTAGGAGCGCCATCTCTGGGTGAGCATTTTCTTGTTTTCTTAAGGCCCTATACAACTTGTTGAGTGCTGTCTTAGGGCCAGCATCGGTTTGTGGTGGTAAAAAGACAGCTATGAAAAATATAGATTAAAACTCTCTTGGTAAATAGTATGGTCTACAGCTTATCATGAGGCATTCTAACTCAGGCGAGCAGAACTTCAGGACTTCCTTAATATTAGAGATCGCGCACCAGCTGTTGTTAACAAAGAGACACACACCCCCTCTCCTGAGCTTCCCTGATGCTGCCGTTCTGTCCTGCCGATGTATAGAAAAACCAGCTAGATTTATATTTACCATGTCCTTGTTCAGCTATGACTCTGAGAAACATAAGATATTACAGTTCTTCAGATCACGTTGATAGGATAGTCTCGAATGGAGCTCATCCAATTTATTCTCCAGTGATTGCACGTTCACCTGATAGAACGGAGGGTAGAGGCGATTTATCCACTCTCTGAGTAGTCTCGTCAGGTATCCCGCAGCGCCGTCTCCTCCTTCTTCGAGTTTCGGGGATTTGGGCCTGGTCCAGGATAATCAATGTCTTTCACCTCTGACTTATTGAAGTAGAAGTCCTCGTCCAAATCAAGGTTAGTGATAGCTGTTCTGATGTCCAGAAGCTCTTTTCAGTCATAGGAAATGATGGCGGAAACATTATGTACAAAAAAAAGTTAAGAATAGGGCAAACAAATACACAAAATAGCACATTCCCTCCAGGGCCATTCTCTCACACAGGAGGATGACAGCTGCCAGTGACCATAGCAACGAAATAAACAAAGATTATTGACATGCAAAAAATGGGCTTTAACACCATATGTATGCATAAAAATGTATTTACATGCAACAGAAATGATTAAACCAAAAATGGATTAGAAAACAAATATTTTTAATTGTTAAACGTGACTCTGGGCAAGTTAGCTGGTCCTGCTGTTGGACGTACGTGCTGAAGTATCACCACGCAGGCCACGTTTTCAACTGTGACTGGTCAACAACTACAGCACCGCTTGAAAATAGAGCAGAATTATATTTTCTACGCCTCGGTTTAGCGGCTTTCACTGGCACGAACACCGCCGACCCCTCCATCTGGATAGAAGTTCTCCCCCCACCTAGGCTTCATTACAAATTAATGGGCCACCCATGTCGCATGCTGTCTGTTGGTGCCTTTATCTTCAAGGTGAGGTATTGAAAAGTATTGACAACAGGGGTGTCAATAATTTCTTACCCCTACCTTTTTCAGAAAAACTATTATTACTTGTTAAACCAAATCTCTCTCTAAGCAATTGTATTAGTATAAAATAATATAATTTCCCAATTTTTTTAGCAAACAATATCGCTCAGTATTTGAGTACTTTTTTTTAGACAGTCATTTTTGCTCAGCTTTATCAGGGGGTCAATAATTGCGGGCCCCAGTGTGTGTGTGTGTGTGTGTGTGTGTGTGTGTGTGCGTGCGTGCATGTGCGCATGTGTGTGTGTGAGGGACATGAGAGACATGCAGATTATACTCTGATTATTATTTTGTGTGACTGTGTGTGTTGTAATTTTTTTAAATGTCATGTTCTATTCTCTTTGTGTGTTCTGTTGGGCTTTGTTCTGTCCATGCAGGTGCAGTGTATCCTGCAGACTCAGCATTATGTGAAGTGTAGTTCATTATCCAGAAGCGCCCAAGCCTGACACGTTATTATCTTTCTCCCGTGCTTTGACTGCATTTCAATTACCCTCCAACCGTGCGTGGCCTTCACTTCCAGGCCCGCCCCCAGCCCACCCAGCAGCCAATCAGAGCCAGAGCCACAGCTTGTCAGCCAAGATAAAGCCTATCAATCATTCAATGAAACAGGATACATCTTATCAGCCAATCATCTGAGGCTTGTCAGCCCTTCTCAGAGACATGGGAGGGCGTGTTACACTGGACTCTCTGCTGGTTCCAGAGGTGCAGGGATATGAGAGCTGATGGATTTTTCTTCATCGGATGTGAAGTGTGTGTGTGTGTGTGTGGAATAAACAGATAGCACAAAGGTTCACCTTCTCTGCTACTAAAACACAGGGCTCATTGGCTTAACCCACCTAATAAAAGCCCATTGACATGAGATGTATATTCGAAATGTTCTTGTGATCCTCTGTGACACACACACACTCTGAACCGTTTTATCGCACACACTCACTCTGGACCGTTGTACCTACTGTTTACACCCTGTATCATGTGCACCAATAGACTTTGATTTGCTTTGATTTATGATTTGTTTTTAATTGTAACATGTTCACATTCTATTGACATTTTTATCAGTGAAATGTATGATATAGTCTACAAGCCTCTCAGTGTTTATAATATTAGTATGTCAACTTTTCACAAACACCAGCTGTATTAGAGAGTTAAAACATATATTTTCTCTTTCATTTACAGAAATATAAAGAATTGGAAAAGTCTGTCCGAGTGGAAGAAATTGATGGCATGAAAGTGGTCAAAAATCTATCGAAGAAGATGGAGGAGATGTTCCGGATGAAAAAGGAGGCCATTCGGGTACATATATCGTCGTATCTTTCCTTTTATCTGCCCTTCATCAGGCTATGTTTTCTGGAAGTAGGCCTAATTTAGACTACTGAGAAGACGAGACTTTAAAGCAATTCAGAAAAATATCAAACGTTCTGTTATTTCACAGCCTCAACTGTAGACATGCACAGCAAGCAGGTTTAGAAAATATATAGATTTAGGCTATCTAAAAATGATCAACAAAATATCAAGATGTATTATTATTATTATTATTATTATTATTATTATTATTATTATGATCACATTTAGGAGCATCATTGGCAATTTCATTAGGCCTATCCATGACCATGAAGCTCTTAAAACCAATTGTAAGCTGGTAGCCATATATTTCAACGGTCAGAAATATATTTTTCGTTTTTCTTCCTCAAGCTTTCTGCTTGGTGGGCATTTATATTCATAACACAGGTTTAAATTCAAAGTTTGTCATGGATGACAATTACACTAGTGTCGCATTTTATCCAGCGGTGGTATGCTATTTACTACAATCCCTCTACTGTGAAGGCATTCTCATGAGACAGATATAGCCGTTGGACATTTATATTGGGCCGGAGAGGAGAGGTGCAAGTAGCCTATTTTAATAGTTAAGCTGGTGTGAGATGATAGCGTTTATCTCGCGCTGCCAGATCTCACTGCGCTGTACCGTATTACCTGCATGGTTGTAATTCTACAGTGTGGGACCATTGCTTTTATCATTCTCTATTTATTAGGCAGTATTTCAATGTGTATTATTACAGTGCTGTAAATTGGAAAAATGGTTTCTGTGTAAACAAATTACAATTATTTGAAAGCACTACATTGCCTAGGCCTATTTCGTCGGATGCAAATGATAAAAAATCGCATTCGTTGACTTCTTTTTTTATGGCTTAGCCTAAATAAAATAACTGATATCTCTCAATTGGCAACAATCAAATTGTCAAATCCAATTAACGAAATTCCGATGGTCACCAATTGACAGGCTATAGGCTACCAGTGCCGTGGCGTAGGCCTACTGGAATTAAAATGAATATAAAACAATAACATTGTAGCCTAATTCGTACTTATGATATTGATCTAGTCCTTCTGAGCCTTGAATATCTGTTTTGAAATTCCCTTTCGTTAATAATACTTATTTGATATGGTTTGAAATATCTCCCTAGCAAATGTTGGCTTCTTGTGATTTGTCCCCCCCACGCCGCCCCTCCAAAAAGGCCTAGAGAAAAATCTGTTTAAATGTAGCGCCTTGAGGTTTTCTCCTTATTTCAATAGCCTATGTCTGTATTGTTAACGACACCATCTAAGACTGAAACGCCAAAGGTATGAAAATAAATTAAGTTTAACTGTCACACAAGAGTTTGCGTCATGCAATAGCCTACTGCTGTTTTCTGTTTGCATTGCAGCTATTTTTTGACGTGCTCGACAGTTATTAATTACCATTTCCAGAATGGCGATGACGACTGTAGTAGCCTAGGTGTTAAGGCGGCATTTCTTCCAAAACACGCAGGCAAGCACATTTCAAGGAGGGGAATATTGTATAGAGGTTATTGCGTGTCGTGGGTTACGGTTCTACACTGGCCTATGCCAATCAATCATCTCACTCACTGCACGCACATATTTCTGTGGGTGGCCTTGCTAGGCAGAAATATAGGCCTATGTGATGGGACATTTTTAAGCACAGAAAAATATATGTTTTAATGTAGGCCTAGTGGTATGATTTTCATGATGTTTTCAGAGGTAAGAGCATCCTTTGTTTGAGGCAGGTAATTGATTGCACACAGGCAGGTAATTGATAGCACTAAGCACTGTGCTCAGCCTATCATTTGAAGTGGATTAGAAGAATGACCTGAGCATTACTAAATAACATCAAATAATTTAACAGTTGCTGTATAACTGTATTATTATTCGTTTTGGGAAATATCATTTAAGTGTGGAAACATTGATTGAATACTGCAAGATGTCGAAGGTCCTTGACTAGCAATTCTGTCCATCCCAGCTACCATTTACACTACATGGCTTGGGCTGTTCCATGGCCAGAGCACCAGGAGTAGAGCAAGCTCATGTCTCTGTGCTCCAAACAGCCATGCAGGTAGGCAGGCAGGGCCATTCCTCAGCCCTCATCTCTCTGGTCCTCTGTTACTGCAGATTGACTGCCTCCCTGCAGCAGCCTAGCTGGGAGTATGGGAGCCACTGAGATACTTTGATATTGTGTCAGGTCTCAAATAACTCTTGATCATGGGTGATGGGTTGGAGTTGAGCTGTCCTTCCCCCTCCCTATCCCCCCCCCCCCTCCCACACCCATCTACCCCCCTCCCCCCTCCCACACCCATCTACCCCCCTGCCCCTCACACACCCCCTACCCGCTCCCCTCCCCTCTCCCACACCCATCTACCCCCTCCCACACCCATCTATCCCCCTCCCCCCTCCCCCTCCCCCTCCCTCACACCCATCTACCCCCTCCCCCCTATCTCTCCCCCTTCAGAGGCTGGTGGAGGCAGCAGAGGAGGCACATCTACAGCACGAGGAGAACCCGGAGCTACAGGTGAGAGGTGCGGGCAAGGGAGGGGGGGGGGGGGGTCAAGAAAAGGTGACGTGTAGAAGACAGAGAGACGGTAAGTAACATAACATGTAGAAGAGAAAGTGAGAGATATAAAAGAAGGGGTAGTCTGACAAGGTGGTAGAAGGGGTAGTCTGACAAGGTGATAGAAGGGGTAGTCTGACAAGGTGATAGAAGGGGTAGTCTGACAAGGTGATAGAAGGGGTAGTCTGATAAGGTGATAGAAGGGGTAGTCTATGACTAGGTGATAGAAGGGGTAGTCTGACAAGGTGATTGAAGGGGTAGTCTATGACAAGGTGATTGAAGGGGTAGTCTGACAAGGTGATAGTAGGGGTAGTGTATGACAAAGTGATTGAAGGGGTAGTCTGACAAGGTGATAGAAGGGGTAGTCTGACAAGGTGATAGAAGGGGTAGTCTGACAAGGTGATAGAAGGGGTAGTCTGACAAGGTGATAGAAGGGGTAGTCTGACAAGGTGATAGAAGGGGTAGTCTATGACTAGGTGATAGAAGGGGTAGTCTATGACAAGGTGATAGATGGGGTTACGGACAGTATAGTGGCTGTTGGCATTGGCAGTGTCCTTCATGTTAATACCCTGTCACAGTGATGATACATTATGCCTCTTTAATAAGAAACGCTGCAGAGAACGCCAGACCATACTGCGGCTGGTAACTCACACTGATTGTTTTAAAGCGTAATCATCATTCACAAGTAGCCTGTGAACCTGACACTGTTGAAGAGGGAGTGGCTTCAATTTCAGTAAACTGCCATTGGAAAGAACAGGATCCAAGTGTAAGTTCAGCACCACGGTCAGCGCCCACTGACAAACCACACTGGAATCCGATGATATTACAATGCACTTATACCATTATATAACTGCACCATTAACAATAATGGGGTACTTTTTATTTTCCTGAATGAAATCTCGCACTCAAGGAACGCTGATTTTATCTTCTAACACGTCACAAAGCATAGTGATATAAATAGTACACTGATATGAAAAGTAATGCAACACAGCAAAATGATTGGATGTCATGCTACAACAATCAGCTGTTTCTTTGGTTTATTTCAACTTCATACATGAAATATTCATAAATTAATCCATCCTCATACTTTATGAAATATAAGAGAATATAATATTCCCATTGTGTGTGCTGCAGTACGTGTTCAGGTGTGGTTCCCATGCCTGTGTGTTTTACAACCCAACCCAGCGCACGGCCATTGTGCTCAGTCTTTAAAGGACATTACACAGCTATTATTGCTGGATTCTTTTTCCTTTTCCTTGGTGCAGTGAGCCTCCTCTTCCTATGCGGTGGGATTGCAGTAATTCTGTCACACTGAGAATGTACAGGACCCTCTCCCCTCCCTCCCTCCCTCCCCTCCCTCCTTCCTTCCTTCCTTCCTTCCTTCCTTCTCACTCTCTCTCTCTCTCTTTCCCTCTCTCTCTCTCTCTCTCTCTCTCTCTCTCTCTCTCTCTCTCTCTCTCTCTCTCTCTCTCTCTCTCTCTCTCTCTCTCTCTCTCTCTCTCTCTGTCTCTCTCTCTCTCTCTCCCTTTCACGTTCTCCCTCTTTCCAGTAGACAAAGATAAATGGAACTCTTATGCACAGTGCATTGTTCCACTTTTCTTCCTGAAGATTGGAAACTCACTCGGGCAACAACACACTTTAAAATAATGTTACCACACTTCCCAGTTAATAGCTGCATTTACATCATATGAATACATTGTGATCACCCCATGGTTTGCAGGTTTCTCTGGTGATTATATGAACACATTGGGAGAAGGTGGCGAAGGTCATTATTACCATTATAGGACAGAATTTCGGTTATTATTGTATTGTTTTATGATTTAAGAACATATTGTCATTGAGCGAAGGGTTTCCTGTTTTTTGGGAGTGTCATATTTAGATCTACTGTAAGCTACACGTTTACACTATAGGCTACACATGCATAATAAGCTTTATAACTCATTTTCATAGTTTTGAAGGCTATTACTGTGACTGTTAGATATTTTAGTGCATACTTAACAGGGTTACTATTTTAGAGAATAATGATTTACTATTATTTTAAATGGTGACCAAATTCATCACTTTTTTATCGCTATACAGTAGCCTAAGCCGAATAATGTGCATCGATTCCTTACATGGTAATGTAAAACATAATATTTCGTTCTTTCCTTTAGGCTCTATTCAAACTAGTTATTTTACAGTGAACTTGCTCAAACTTCATGCCCACATTTTCATTGTAAAATCCTAAAGCCTATCCTTTATTGTAAAAATGTAGGGTAGGCCTACCCCGCAGCCCCCCGTCTCTCTAGAAAACTGTTGTTTAAAGATTTTCAGAATTGCTCATCTTTAATTAAACAATTCTACACCATACCAGATTTTTTTTTTTCGATGCTCAATGTTGTCACTATGACGTGTAAAAGGAGACTCTCATATAGGCTATGCTTATCAGAAAAAGTAGCCAGACTTTTAAATAGTAAACTACTCTGCTGCTTACAAAACACGTTTCTCTTCTTTAACATTACATCTTAAATTGCGGAGACCCATCAATCATACAATAAACTACAATACGAAAGTGAAAATACATCATTATTTGAGCATATTTTGCCGGATCTGTTTTCGATAGCATATGAGCGGATACAGAGAGACCTTGCGGTATACCATGCTGTCACACACATCACCTGCACGCCCTTGAACCCTGGCTGTATAGCCTAACACGGGTCAATGTAAAACACAGCACCGTCTTAAAATGAGACAGAGACGAGATAAGAGAGAACCCGCCGTATCACGTCGAAGTCTTGGCCCGGGAAATGGTGCGTGAAAAATGCATGGTGTCAAAACGGCAAACTGTTATTAAATGATGCGTCACAGAGTTTGATGTTATAAAATTATCTGATATCCGCAGGTAGAACTCTGAAGTAGCCTAATTTTCGTCATTTTGAATTTCCACTCGATAAAGTGTGTTTAGTTTTATGTGGGTTTCAACATAAAAAATCCCTAAAGAGAATCAAAATAAAGTTAAAAATAATATTAGAACATGTGCCTGTATAAGTAGCCTAAATACTTGTACTAATCTACAGTAGCTCTCAACAGCTGTCTGTTCCTTCTTTTTTTACCACCAGTATTTGTTCAACTTTTGAGTGAAGTCTGTTACTAAAAATAATAATAATATGCCATTTAGCAGACGCTTTTATCAAAAGCGACTTACAGTCATGCGTGCATACATTTTTGTGTATGGGTGGTCCCGGGGATTGAACCCACTACCTTGGCGTTACAAGCGCCGTGCTCTACCAGCTGAGCTACAGAGGACCACGTTACTATGTCAGAGTAGTCTCAGTGATGTCTACAATAAATAATTATGTCTGCCTGAAGGTCAGTCTGAGGATCAAAGGGTCAGTATGGATAAATTGGGCTGGACTACTCTGTCATAGGTGTTACATTGACCTCCAAAGAGGTCCAATAAGACCCACTGCAGTAAAACCTGAGCTCAGTCAGCCTGGGTTTAAACCAGTTATACCCATTTCACACTACTGAGACAAGCCAAGCCATGCCATGCCAAACTGTACTCTTCCTGGCCTGGTTATGCATCCATCTCATAATTGCTGCATGGAACCGTGCTGGAAAGGACATTGTGAAAAATTCAGGGTTGCACAATAATGTGTAAAGGGTATTAGACCCACCAGTAACTACCTGTACAGCCAGCCCTGGAACGGTAGGCCCCATCTCGTTGCAGTAGTGGTGTACAGTAACCTACAGTAAGAGCCAATGGAGCGTCTCGGCTTTGGAGCCGCAGTGTCCCCTGTCTGGCCTGGCCCTGCTCTACACTACAGTAATAACCCTGCTGATGGTTAACGGGCCTCTCTCTCTACAGTCCTATCACTTCTGCTGAGCATGCACATTTCTCCCCTCCTCCCCTCCTCGGCCCGTCAGAGGGGCGCCCAGGCATGGTATGAGCTGTCAGGCCCTGCTTTATGGTGATGCCCGTGTGGCCTCCCCCAAGTACGCCACAGAGTCCATCACACCCCCCTCCTCCTTTCCCTCCCTCCCTGCCTCTCCCCCCCTCCCTGCCTCTCCCCAAGCCCTTCACTGGCAAATGGGGCCAGTTAGTCCAGAGCTGGGATGCTTAGAAATAATGAGAGAGTCTCTCCTCTAAGCGGGTCCAGGGTTCAGCACTGTGAAGAACAGGCCAATCACAAAGCAAAGTTACACTTCAGAGAAGTCTGATTGTTCTCTTAATTAACCCCATCGTCCAGACAGAGAGCTGAGCAGCACAGCTCACCACCACTGCTAGACTGCTGCACTATAACCTCCACTTCATTTTAAACCTATCAGAAAAGTGTTTAGCTTGACTCTAGTTACTGTATAAATATGCAGTCTAAGTGCAGTTCTAATGTATTTTGACCTCATTACTAAGGATATCCCTTTATGTAACACTTTGTGTTTTTCTCATCACGGTCTGGTTCGTCAAGACAAATACAATACCACTTGATAGCTACGAGGCTATTGAAACTGATGGTGGAATTGGATGTTAACTCTGTTGTTTTCCGCATCAGTATGAGTACTTCAATGCAGTGCTGATCTGATTGTTGAGTTGGATTTGAACTATATACAGTATCTGCACTGTGTCTATTCCTCCTCAATATGAGTACTTCAACGCAGTGCTGATTAACAATGTGGATGTTAACTCTGTTAACTCTATGTGTACCGTGTCTGTTCCTCAGTATGAGTACTTCAACGCAGTGCTGATTAACAATGTGGATGTTAACTCTGTTAACTCTATATGTACCGTGTCTGTTCCTCAGTATGAGTACTTCAACGCAGTGCTGATTAACAATGTGGATGTTAACTCTGTTAACTCTATGTGTACCGTGTCTGTTCCTCAGTATGAGTACTTCAACGCAGTGCTGATTAACAATGTGGATGTTAACTCTGTTAACTCTATGTGTACCGTGTCTGTTCCTCAGTATGAGTACATCAACGCAGTGCTGATTAACAATGTGGATGTTAACTCTGTTAACTCTATATGTACCGTGTCTGTTCCTCAGTATGAGTACTTCAACGCAGTGCTGATTAACAATGTGGATGTTAACTCTGTTAACTCTATGTGTACCGTGTCTGTTCCTCAGTATGAGTACATCAACGCAGTGCTGATTAACAATGTGGATGTTAACTCTGTTAACTCTATGTGTACCGTGTCTGTTCCTCAGTATGAGTACTTCAACGCCGTTCTGATTAACAATGTGGATGTTAACTCTGTTAACTCTATGTGTACCGTGTCTGTTCCTCAGTATGAGTACTTCAACGCAGTGCTGATTAACAATGTGGATGTTAACTCTGTTAACTCTATGTGTACCGTGTCTGTTCCTCAGTATGAGTACTTAAACGCAGTGCTGATTAACAATGTGGACGTTAACTCTGTTAACTCTATGTGTACCGTGTCTGTTCTTCAGTATGAGTACTTCAACGCAGTGCTGATTAACAATGTGGATGTTAACTCTGTTAACTCTATGTGTACCGTGTCTGTTCCTCAGTATGAGTACTTCAACGCGGTGCTGATTAACAATGTGGATGTTAACTCTGTTAACTCTATGTGTACCGTGTCTGTTCCTCAGTATGAGTACTTCAACGCAGTGCTGATTAACAATGTGGATGTTAACTCTGTTAACTCTATGTGTACCGTGTCTGTTCCTCAGTATGAGTACTTCAACGCGGTGCTGATTAACAATGTGGATGTTAACTCTGTTAACTCTATGTGTACCGTGTCTGTTCCTCAGTATGAGTACTTCAACGCGGTGCTGATCAACGAGGTGGATGAGGAGGGCAACAACGTGGAGCTGGGAGGAGAGTTTGTCCTGGAACCCAACGAACACTTCAACAACCTGTCAGTCAACCTCAGCCTCAGTGTGGTGCAGGTGCCCACCAACATGTATAACAAAGGTAGGGACAATATAGTGCATAATAGTTGAAGTGGGTGTATGTGTGTGCAAATATGGATATGGAAAAGTAGGAGCGCCCCCAAATGAGGTGTCATAAGAGTTCATGCCGGCAACTAAATTGCCCTTCGGGGACAATAAAAATATATTGAAATGTGTGAGAAGCAGATTTGGGGTACATTTCTTGTCAATTTCCAATTTTAAAAAGTGAAACGCGCCATCTATTATGCAGTGGTGGAAAAGTATTCAATTGTCATACTTAAGTAAAAGTAAAGAGACCTTAATAGAAAATGACTCAAGTAAAAGTGAAAGTCACCCAGTAAAATACGACTTGAGTAAAAGTCTAAAAGTATTTGGTTCTAAATATACTTAACTATCAAAAGTAAATGTAATTGCTCAAATATACTTAAGTAGCAAAAGTAAAAGTAAAAGTATAAATCATTTCAAATTCCTTATATTAAGCAAATCAGATGGCACCATTTTCTTGTTTTGAAAATGTACGGATAGCCAGGGGCACACTCCAACACTCAGACGTAATTTACAAAATAAGTATTTGCGTTTAGTGAGTCCGCCAGATCAGGGGCAGTAGGGATGACCACGTGTTCTCTTTCTAAGTGTGTGAATAGAGGATGGGGGTAAGGGGGGGTAGAGGGTGGGGGTAGTGGGTGGGGGTAGAGGGTGGGGGTGGAAAGCGGGGGTAGAGGGTGGGGGTTGAGGGCGGAAGAGGGTGGGGGTAGAGAAGGGATCCATAATGGCCCAAAGATAGAGAGAGCAGTCACACTACAGGCCTTTCAAAGACAATGGAGTGAGTGAGTGAGTGAGTGAGTGAGTGAGTGAGTGAGTGAGTGAGGAGAAGAGGGAAGGGAGAGGAGAGAGGAGAGAGGAAGTGATGGGGTTGTTTCTCTTGAAGTGACTTAATGTTCAGCTGTTATTTGTTTTCTAGCTTAGTATGACACCTCTCTCTGTGTAGCCCTGGGTGTCTTTTGTCTGTCTGTAATGGGCTCCTCAGTGCTCCCCCCCTCTGTTCTCTGCACAATGGGAGGCTATCTGAGAGCCTCCGCCTGTTTGTGTGTGTGTGTGTGTGTGCGTGTGTGCGCGTGTGTGTGTGGAGGCCATGCAGCAGAAGGATGGGAGGACATTATTTAGTCACACTGATTGTTCCTCCACCAGGGGTCAATAAAGGGCAAAGGTCAACGGTCCAGCACTCCTGTGTTCAGTGTTAATGGAGATGATGACCATTATTACCTATTAATACACTCTTGGAAAAAAAGTTGTTATCTAGAACCTTAAAGGGTTCTTCTGCTGTCCCCATAGGGGAATCATTTGAAGAACCATTTTTAATTGCAGGTAGAACCCTTTTGGGTTCCATGTAGAACCCTCTGTAGAATGGGTTCTACCTGGAACCAAAAAGGGTTTTCCTATCTCTCTCTCTCTCTCTCTCTCTCTCTCTCTCTCTCTCTCTCTCTCTCTCTCTCTCTCTCTCTCTCTCTCTCTCTCTCTCTCTCTCTCTCTCTCTCTCTCTCTCTCTCTCTCTCTCTCTCTCTCTCTCTCTCTCTCTCTCTCTCTCTCTCTCTCTCTCTCTCTCTCTCTCTCTCTCTCTCTCTCTCTCTCTCTCTCTCAGATCCTGCCATAGTGAATGGGGTGTATTGGTCAGAGGCCTTGAATAAAGTGTTTGTGGATAACTTTGAAAAAGATCCGTCCCTGATATGGCAGTACTTTGGAAGTGCCAAGGGCTTCTTTAGGCAGTATCCCGGTGAGTTGTGTGTGCATGCATGTGTCTTACTCTGTGCGTATGTGAGAGTGGGGGAGGGGCAGGAAGCAGGAAGCAGTCACTGTACGAAATGGGGGGAAATGAAATGGAATCACTCAAAGGGTGATTTTGCTAATGTTGTAATTTTACAGACCATCATAGAGGATGCATATGACAAATTAATCAGAATGTGAGCTGCCACTGTGAGTCCAGCTCCTGCAGCAGCACACTGCAAGACAGTCCAGAGCTAAGGCAGAGCTATGGGATAATTACAGCACCATCAGAAAGTGACTGTCAGACAGCGACCGTCAGACAGTGACCATCAGACAGTGACCAACAGACAGTGACCGTCAGACAGTGACCATCAGACAGTGACCGTGCTGACTGCAGTACTATAACTAACTATAACACCACAGATACATGTATGGGAAATTAGAGGTGATACAGAAAGTGTTAATTCATATATAAAGCCCTTCATCAAATTCCCTTCTCATTGCAGTCATATCATTTAAAGTCATCAAAGTGCCCTGCCTGACTGTGTGTGGATAATGTTGTGCATTAGTTTCTATGAGTCTAGTGTATTGTTAACGTATAGGACATATAGCGTAGCACTGTGCCCTTCACGGATGTGACATCATTAGACTCCACTCTCCTTTCAATTTCTATTGAGATACACATAGCAATGAAAGACAGACCTGCGGATTGAACCCCCATTTCTAGAGGCTTGTATAGTCTGTAGTTGGCTCCGGAACGTCCTTCCACTCTGTATGACTGTGTGACGTAATGC